>NC_058337.1:14129769-14432800 GCF_905475395.1 Chrysoperla carnea
AACAAATAACCTTACTATCACATGTATAATATGTAGGATTTTTTTACGAAACTTCTGAATTTGATATAGTAACCATTTCGAAAAAAATAAAAAAATGCAAACTAATACAATTTTTTTGTAATGGATCATAACATTTACCCTCATACGTGCAAACTATAAAAAATATATAAAAGCATACGGTTGTTTTTACGCTTTTATTCCTATAATGTTGAATTTTATGTAAACTTTTCATGGTTAAAAAATCTCGGATAGAACAAGCGGAAAACTTCCAAACAACTTCCATGCTTAAAATTAATTTTTATTTATTTATTTGATTTACCACTAAATGGCTTATCACCCATATTATTATTACATTTATCATAAATAATAAAAAATAAATGCATGCTTATATAATATATCAATTATAACACAAATACTATACACATTTTTACTTTTATATTTTTTTAAAGCTTTAATTAAAATAGGACATCATTGGAGACTTCATAGTTATTCTTTTCTCTTTCTTAATATAAAAGACAAATAATTAATTGCAATAAGCTTTTATGTCTTCCGTTTTGCTTGTTCCTAGAATATCCATTCGACTCTCATATCCTCTTTTAAAGAATTCTTCCCTTTCTTTTCCTTCTGTTCCTTTACAGTCCTCTACTAGATGCACCAAACTCTCGATTCGTCATACACATAAAACACACCACTTTTCAGCATTCCTCTTCTCCCTCTTGTTTTCCCATCCAAATCTGTACATTCTGAAATTTGCCATAATTGTTCTTTCACTTCTTTCTGTTTTTTGAGGTACTATGCACCTCCGTCGTAATGATTTAATGTAATGTAGAAAATTAAAGATTTTTTTGTCCTTGATTCTCTTTAGACACTCACTTTACTTTTTACTAATTTGTTACTTTGCTACAGCTCCCATCGCTTATTTCACTCCAGTTTAAACCCCACTCGCTGGTTTGATTCATAACTCGCAAATCCCAACCCATTTGCGGGCAGTTTTTTTGCAGAGCTTTTTTATTCAAAGAAGCAACACTTAAATAATAACTAAATGCATGCTGCTGAATTAATGCTTGTATAGATGTTACTCCAAGTTCCTAATCGATTGCGTAATTCGGTGTGGATTTATATACCCGCAACAGCTCTTTATAAAACTTATAAGGAAAAACGATCGCTTCTTTTTCACACTCTTCTATATACCAAACTTCTCTACCGAATGTTAAAATGGGTGTGATGACTGTTTTGAACATTCTTAACATTCAGTTCACTTGAAAATCATTATATTTGTAAATAAATTTTCTTAGCACCTTAGCTGCCATTATTTGAAATTACAATACCTAGTTACCTAGTTTGACACATTATCGATCACCTCAATTTTCATGCTGATTACTTCTTTTCGACTATATTTTCTTCCTTGACTAATTCTCAGCATTTTGGTTTTATTTACATTAATTGTCATTTTCCAGGCATTGCAGTAACTTTCCACAGCAGCTATAGATCTTTTCATCCCTACTACTGATCTCGAAAATAGTATAATTTCACCAGCGTACATGCTTCAAATAAAAATGGCATACTTATTCGGAAAACCGAAAAACATCACATTTAATATGCATATTGTTTTTCGTTTTTATTCATAAAGTTCGAAATTCGATTTTTTTTCCAATCAATTGCTATCCCAGAAAATTTAATAAAATTTCGTATAAGTAGGTTTCTACACACCAAGGATAACAATGTAAGTTTATATTAGGGTTCCACATTTACGACCTTTTTTTTCCCGAGGCACGATAATTCTCGTGCCGGATTTCTCGAGTATCTCGAAAAATTTTCAAATTTTGATAAAGCACGAGGTTATTTTTTCTAATTTTTGATTTATTACAAAATTAGATTGATTGCTAAGATCAATTAAATGAAATGGTAAATTTTTAGCTACCATAAATTGAACTTATTAATTAACAAATCAAAAATAAATAATAAATTAAACAAACTATACTCACACAGCTTTTATTACGTCTTTAATTAAATAAAAAAAAATTAGTAAAGTGTTCGGATGTAATCTATTATATAATTCTTCGGTAAATTTAATCAATATCGTTTTGTTGCAGCGTTGAGAAATTCTTTCATTTTATTGTTGTATGTTATAGGACTTTGTTTTTTTTTTATTTACCTAGCGCACGTAATTTATTTCACGAGTTCTCGAGGAATTGAGTTTTTTTCGCGTCTCGATTGGTGACAAATTTTTCGAGATTTCTCAATGCGAGAATTCTCGAGGAGAAACCCTAGTTTATATCTGATAGATAAAGAAGTATAATGAAAATAGATTGTGTGCAAAAAAAGAACAAAAGAGTGACGTTTCCTTAGTTGATTATTTTACGTGTATTTTAAGTCGACAGAGTGATTAGTTATTGTCTTGCGCCTGAACCAATTTTTCTACATTTTCGCTACACACAAATTAAGATTCAAATTCACAATAGATTGTTTATTGGGCCCAACTCTAGGCTCTAGATTAGAAAACTTTAAGCTAAAAAAATTGTTGTTTAATGAATAAGAAATAAGTGTGTTCCACTAACGGGTTCGACCCAAGCAATTTCCCAATAACCCTCTCAATAACTCTCTCTTTTAAACCCATTTCTCTAGTAGAGAATCTACCTGTAATTGAACAAATAAAATGCTATTAGCGTGATTTGTATGCAAATATGACTAGTTTAGGGACGAACAGTTTTGGTTAGTTCCGAGTTCCGAGTAGAATTATCTAACAAGCCTGAATATCGTGTAAAAACGTTAACGAAAGAATAATTTAGAACAAGCATGGTTGATTATATACGACAAGCGCTCCAAACGAGGTATATCAGGCAGTAGAGATAATCTACATGTTGAAAGATGTGTATGTTCACAATTTGACGCACTAACGTAGTCGGGAAATGGTTAACTTGTTGAAATACTTATAGTTCCATATGCACTAACTGAACACATCACAAAATGCGCGATGGTCGTGGAATTGAGCATTATGATGAGATAGTCGATCCACTGAAATTTTATTCGAATGACTTGTGAATAGATGATTTTAATTCATCTAAGTTATTAAAAAAAACTATATTAGAGAAGTTTAGAATTCAAAATCTTTTATTCTGAATCTCTGATGTGAAAAATGGTTGTACTCATCATCGGTTGCCTTTGCGGAATTCGTTCCACTCTGGAGACGAAGTTTTGTCAAATTCAAGTCTTATCTTGTCACCTTATAATTTTCATGCTTATGGCTGTCATGATAGGTAACTTTTTTGCATTGAGATCACCCTTTGTTCTCTTCATTGTTTTTTTTCTTTAGAAAGTTCCACATCGCTGCAATCCGGGAACCAAGTGCTGCCCAACCAAATTAGTAGACAGAAAAGCGTGTGCCTGACTCGAAAGATAAATGAGGCTTCTGAATTCGTAGACTAACGGACATACTGACTGTCCGATAAGAAGACCGGGACTCGAAAGACAGACGTTAACCTTCTTCAAAGACGTAGCTGCCTTGAGAAGATTTCAGTCTCTCAAGGACATAAGTGGCTCTGGAGTGTAAACCCTGTATCCACACAAACCCTCTGGCATGAATACTTAAATAATAATTTCTACCTTAAATAATAATCATAATAATAATAATAACATGCGAGTGTAGTATTTTATTATACATATATGATGATAAAATGTGTAATGTTAAGGGTGTGATATATTGGTAATGCTACTGTAGCGACGAGTATGAGTTTATACCTACAGAGAGGTACTTAAAAACAAAACTTTATTGAGTGAATGAGAGACCTTCCATTATCCAAAAACATCTGCTTTGTTGTCTGTATTTTATAGTTTTGGAATAAATGGACACCGAAGTGTTATGATAATTTGCACCCTCACGGGTAAACAATGATGTTTACGAAAAAATATTTCAAGCAAAAGTTGTTTCTTTTTTTTATAAGTAACATTTTTGGCATTTTTATAAGTAGCGATTTACATTATGGGTCCTGTGGACCCAAGACCTTACTAACCTATGTTGCTCATTTACAAACTCAAAGTCACTCTTTCGGTCTCGAGCACGCTAAAAAAAATCAGATCAACATATTTTTATACACAGAGTATATAATGTAGGGAACAAAGCATTTGACTCAGGGAAAATTCCGCACTAGTTAATTTTTATGGGAGCCAGTGGAAAATGTTTGTCTGTGTGCTTTCAACAAAATCATATTCATGGGAACTTGTGCATTTTCGATTTACGCCCATGGGCTTGGAACAGAAGTTCCCTAATTCTAGACACCATATTCTGATTATTTAACATTTAAAAAACTATGGGATTTTATGTTTTGGACAATTCTATGAATTTTGCGAGATACAAGTATTTGAAAAAGAAAAGAATACGGAAATTTCGCCGAAAACTCGCTATGGACACAAGTAAATATTATTTTGTGATTCCGGTCAAAAATTTAATTTGAAAGCCATTAAATATTGTATTTTGGACAGTTCAAAGTATTTTTTGATTCGTGACAATTTTCACCTTACCTCGCCGTTATCAATATCTGAGCGTTTGAAGAAACAAAATAAGGTTTTCTTCCGAAAATTTGTTATTGACGAGAATCAATATTATTTTGTGGATGTGGTCAAAAATTGGATTTGAAAACCATATGATTTTATAATTTGGACTATTTTAAACACTTTATGACTCTGGATATTTTTTATCCTGCCTCTTCATTTTTCATTTATAAGCGTTTTGAAAAAAAACGGGTATTTAAGCTTCAATTTTAGCTATGTATAGCTAAAATATGTATTTTATTTTTTTAAACGATTATCTAACGAAAACGGTGAGGTAAGATAAAAATGCCAAGAGTCAAAATGTGTTAAGTGTTCAAATTAAATTATTGACCAGAGCAACAAAATAATATTTATTTTCGTCAATAACGAGTTTTCGGCAAAGTTTCCGTATTTTTTTTTTCAAACGCTTATATCTCGAAAACGGTGAGGTTAGATAAAAACTGTCAAGGCTTAAAAATTGATTAGAGTTGTCCAAAATATAAAGTCCAATTCTTTTTTCATTGTGAAATAAAGAGAATAAGAGAATACCTTAAAAATGAGTAAAATTCGAATATGAAAAAAATACATTCAGTTGTCCATCTAGCTGAAATTTTTACAGCGTGCTCATGACGTAAAAAGTGAAGTCAAGTTCGTAAATGAGCAACATAGGTCAATTGGGTCTTGACCTATGTAAACCGTTAGAGATAGAACAACAGTTTAAATGAAATAAATATTCCTTATCAAAAAATAAACATATTTTGTTTGAAACATTTTTTTGCAAACATCACTGTTTACTCACGAGCGCACAGATTAGATGCAAATTTTATAGTATGTATTAATATGGGATTATCAGTTAGGTATGTGTGACAGTTATATGTGTAATGTGATAGAGTAATCAACACTGTCTATGCATGGTATTTCAACAATTAACTCAATCAATTGTTTGTTTTCACTTGTTAATTGAAAAAATACAGAGCCTTTCCGATTTTATATGGAAACTTTAAAACTTTTCCTAAAACATTTTTTCTCTATCTAGCTTAGTTCTTAAAAATTCAACTAGAGAAATAAAAATGGAGCATCCTATGTGATACTAATAAGTTTCACGTAAAACAAATATTCGCACACTCCATTAGATGGGTAATTTCAGCAATTGTGTCGTTTCTATGTACAGTACTTAGTGGGCACACTCTGTACATTGTTTAATACGTACGTGTATGTATTTACTACCAAAGAATAATGGCATCATTTTGTAAGTAACATTTTAGGTGATAAACTTACTGGGTAGTATAGTGGAAACTCAATAAAGTTGAATAAAATGTTGTGAAACTAGGAAATGTATTACACTTTTGCAAAAGATAAGATAAAATTTACTTAAATTAAATTGCATTTCAAATACTAAGTGGCTGTCATGCAATGGATAGATTATTTTTCTTTTATGTACGAAACTACAAAGATTTAAAATACTCAGGAGTATTTATTATTAGTACGAAATAATATATAAAAAGGATGAAACTCAAGCTAGTATTTGAAATTAGAGCAGATACACTTTGTTCTATTTTTCAACTTACAACATAAAAACATTACATTTTTACACATTTTCATTAATTAAAGTCTTAAGCCCTAGACAAACGAAGAGTTATGGTGTCGGCTCTCGCGTTATGGGCATTTGCTCACGCTCGATTTTAATCATAAAGAACTTTTATTTTTCAAACGGTTTATGTAGTTGAATCTTTTTCTATCTTAATATAATTTTATCTATTTTCGAATTTTGAATGTGTCAGATTTTTTCAACCTATGCACAGTTTTTAAAAATATACTTTTTTCAAGTCCTCCAGAAATTTTGAGAGTTTCTCTCATCACGAGAGTAAAGGTGTGAGCAAAAATATTACCTTAATAAATTTACGGGTCTGTTCGTGTACTTTGTTGGCTTAATATAAATTAAAAACTTGTGATAGAAATATCATGAAATCAGTTAAAATGATATATAATTATTAAGATTATTTGTCTGCTCCTATATTTTCTCAAAAAGTCTGAGTAGCCGAGCGGCTAAGGCAAAAGACATTAAGCGTTTGTTTACTTAGAATTAAGTTGCGGGCTCGAATCCAGGCAGCGGCAGTGTGAGTCAATTTAAATTAATGAGGCGGTAGAATTCATGACATTGTCGTCGCTTGGATAAACACGAAGTAACCGACTCCACCCACATCATAAGTGTAATTGTATATATGAATTTAGTTTAACAAATAAAGATTAACAAATAATGATGTGGGTGGCCTCTGTTATAGGCATATAAGTCAGAGAAATTGAGGTTAACCCACATTAATAGTATATTTTCACTCTCAAACATCATTCCACAGTCACGTAGTCAAACCATTTTTTAATCAGCTAGGGCATTAAAAAATAAATTGATATATTATATAGAGGCTATGATTAGCAAAGTTAAAGAATCTTTACCGCGAGAAATATTTAACGTATGTGCAGTATATGTGAGAAAATTTCTCATCACGAGACTAAAACTTTCCGAACGGTGGGCGTGAGTGTTGAATTTAATTATTATACCGATTAGGTAGAAATCACGCCAAAAACTATTCGGTATAAATCACGCTTAACATCATTGTCGTAATAAAATATTTGAGAACTTCATTTGAGATTGAGTACCAAGCTAGTATATTCACTGTTTCTTAGTAGAGCAAAAAAGTCAAAACTATAGCAAATAATTTACAAAATTTGAAAATCATCCCGACAAATCTTTTGGGTACGGAACCCTAAACTGGCAATTGAAACATAGTTAAGAACAGTCTTCATTAATTTACCTTTTTTCTTATAGCCTTCTCCAAACCGATTTTGAACTCGCAACAAAGTTAAGACAAAAATCAAAATCGGTTCATTCGTTTAGGATATAAAATGCTACAAATACACACACACGCAGACATACTTAGCAGTCAACCTTATTTAGACACCCCTCTTTTAGATTCAGGGGTTAAAAAAAAAGTTTGTTGGGTTTGTGACCTTATTATTTTGATAGTTTGATAGACATATCAAATATCTCATTATGTTAAATAAAAGCTTGCCATTAAAAATTGTTATCACACCGACCTAATCTGGTTTTGATATAACAGAAGTACATAGTCACAAACGAGGAAAACATTTTCGCATTTTAACATTAGTTAGCAGAACCAGATTTAAAATTTTTAAATGGATCATTTTTTTATTTTGTTAACTGTACCTTTCACCGAAAAATTCGAATCCAGTTTCATGCAATCTTCCTTTGATAATGTTATTTACAGACAACGGAGATATGATTTCTGTTTGTAATCAATTTTTGAAGGATATGTAAAAAAATAAAGTACGCATGAAGTATCAACACCAAGATTCAAGAATTTTTCGCAATGAAAGAGATGATATTCTCTTTATTATTGAAAACAAATCTGGTTATATCTAATGCCTTTTTATCACAAGCAACCTACTTTTTTTTTGTCTATGTATATGAAAATCACCTACTTTTGTCATATGTATATTATATGTATGAAGGTTTTACTTCATACTTCAAAGACATTTATTTATTTTTAAATCTCTCGTCACAAATTATTTTATGTATATTCAAACTTAAAAAAATAGGAATGACTAAAAAGTGAAACCTTTGCATTACATATTAATGCACTTTTTCGTAATAAATATATGAAGCATATTTGAAGCTTCTTTATGATTTCGTTAAGCAAATTGGTACTCTTTTCATAAGTCCTTAGACAATCTTTGTTGAGAAATATTTGGTAGGATAATGGCATATGTCTATAACGATTTTTTAAAGGTAATTAATAATACATGGGGTATTTTATGGCTAATGGCTCGTTTTGTAGTCAGCCAATCTAAAAATAACTTAAACAAAAGTTACACAGTTTGATGGGGGACATCATGTTCTAACATCAGATTGAACATAGTTTTCCAGGGTTGCTTTAATAGTCAATATAAATTCTAACCGGTAAGAGATAGAATAGCAGTTTAAGTTGAACCTCATACAAAAACAAGTTTCTTTATTTAAAACATTTTTTCGAAAATCGGAAATTTTGGAGGAATGCGACTTAAAAAAATTTCAGTATTACATTTAACGTAAAGAAAGAACGCTGGCTTAACAAAAGCTATATGTGCCTGTGTTAATAACTTTTAAGCGGAGGAAAAATTTTCCAGATGAAAAAAACGACCTAGAAATGAGAATTTCAGGATTCAAATTCAAATAATTTATTCCTTCTTTAAACAATACAATATTGTTCAGAACATGTCATTAAAAGGGATAGGGAAAAAGAAAGGAAGGGGAAGTATCACTCATAGTGTGATTCGGTTAAGGATTTGGAATACAAGTGGTACTTAGATGAAGTACATGCAAAAATTAAACTGTAAGTTAGTCAAACTAAAATATTTTCACCGTTGAATAGATATGTTATAACATAAAAATAAATAATAAAAAAAAAAAAACAAAAAAAACAAAAATTCATTTCTTTTAAAATGAAACCAGTATAATATAAATTTCAATGTTCACATTATTATCAATTCAACCGAGAAGTCAAATATTTAAGGAATATAAAACCTTACAATAAAATAATTATAAATAAATAAATCTAAATATAAAATAATACAATTTGCAAAGCAATTTGTAAGTCACTTAATAACGAAGAGTTTGTATCAATAGATAACAAATACGAAAAAACAAAACAAAATCTCGTCTAAGGCTCATAGCAACACTTCGTCAAGAGAATACGGCCAAAAAGTCAATAAGTACTATTTCACTAACTTTGCCCTTGGTAACTATTGGCCAAATAATTGTTCTGTAGCTACCGTGTGTTTTTTCGATTAAATGCAAAAAAGGCATATTTTTACAAAAGCTAACGATTTTCGGAAAAAATATTTTGAATAAGAAATGTTAGTTTTTGTATAAGGATCATCTTTCTCATTTAAAGTTTTATTCTATGCCTTACCTTCTAGGAACTAAATTGGCTATTAAAGAAAACTGGAGATTTAGCTCCAACCTGACTATAACATATCCCACACCAAACTCTGCAGTTATTGTTTCTGTTAATTTTTGATTGATTTAAAAAAAAATGAGCTATTAGCTATAAAATATTAAAATATCGTACCCTGTACTGCGACTTTTGAACAAGAAACGTAAAATCTATTTATTCGATCTTACCAAGGATTTCAAAAAACGCATCTTACACATTTATTTAGTTTTCTGTTAAACATTTGCTTTTCCAATTCTAGATTTCTCATTGACTTGGTCCGTGCTGTTAAATATGGCACTAAAGATATTTATGTGATACATTCTGTATCATATGCCACTCATTCTTATATTTCATATTTAATAACGAATTGTTTTTACTTTTGAAAGTCCACCACAACAGTTTCATTAATATTCAATTTTAAACCATCACTTTCATTATATTCAACAACTGTATGTAAAAAATTCGCCAAAACATACCAAAAAAAGCAGCTTGACATCGTGTTTTGCGATTTTAATGTAGATAATTAGAATTGGACTAGCGTAATACTTATACAGAATTGCTTAAGAGACCAATCAATTAAAAAAAAAATTTCATGCAAAAAAGAGTCTTGCAAATTTTAACGTTTAAGCAATAGGTATTTTGCGGAAGAAAATAGTCAAAAATCACAGTTTGTTCGTCGTGATAAAATATGCGACTCTATATTTTCAGAAATATTCGAAAATAAATTCTGCTAGATATTTAAATTCTTTTTAATAAGCACTAGTCATGAAAACAGTATATAATAATCGCGTTTGATAAATAAAGAAATAAATTTTGATAAAATAGTGCAATGGTAGTAAAATAACCCAAGTTGTTGGTCAATTTATGTGAGTTAGTATTTCTTATATACATAAAACTTAAATAATACATAATATATATGGGTTTTAAAGACTTTCGCAAACAATTTTTGATTAAGGTACTGCTACTAACATTATACGAGCTTGGTATATAGTTTTTGCACAACGCTGTAGCAAAAAACAAAAACTACAAAACACACGGAACAGCTACATATTATTTATAACGATGAGCAAATAAATGGTTAACAGGAAGCGTGTTATAACCGCATTTATATGTACACGTATATGTGTACACCAGAAATACATAAATACTGAAACAATATAAAATGACCTGTGGTCTACAGTTAAAAGCTTTTTATCTGACTAATCGAGGAAAGAAAATCTAAAAAACAGTCTAACCAAGAAATCGAGTCCTCGCCAGTTGATTTTTGTGTATCTTACATATGATGAGGTAAGGTAAAACATGTATCAATAAGTCTTTAGATTGTCCAAAATATAAACTCATATGATTTTCAATCCAACTTTTTGACCAAAATCACAAAATAATCTTTATCTTACGTCAGTAGCAAATTTTCGGCAAAACCCGTTTTTTGTTTTCTTCATAATTTTATGTATCGATGACGGCGAGGTATCTAAGGTAGAAAATCTCGAGTCAATGAGTGTTTAGAATTGGGATTTTGAAAAACAAAACTGTTTTTATTTTTTATTTATTCATGATAATTTGAAAGTTACAGACAGTTTTAAAAGAAATTTTTAAAAAAGAAACGAAAAAGCCTGACAAAAAAATGTTCGTAAAAGATCGTGTAACGTCATAATGTTAATTACTAATTGTATACAGTGTATACTATTCAATTAACATTATAACGTCCCAACGATGTTCTGCGAACATTTTTTGGGTCGGGCGTTTTCTCTTTTGGAAAGTTCTTTTAAAACTATCTGTAACTTTGAAATTATCATGAAAAAAATAAAACAGTTTTGTTATAAAACTAAAAAGATGATAAATATATGTCATCTTTCTATTTTTGTAAAAAAAAGATTTGGATCAAAATCCCAATTGTCCAAAATAAATATTCATATAGTTGTCACATCAAATTTTTGACCATAACCGCAAAATAATCTTTATTTTCGTCAATAACGAATTTTCGGCAAAAATTGTTACTTTATTTTCTTTTAAACGCTTATATATCGAAAGCGGTGAGTTATATAAAAAAAAGTCAGGGATTAAAAAATGCTGGGAATTGTCCATAATATAAAATACAAAATTTTTTTAAATAAAAAGAGAACGTGATACCCGGAAATAAGGTACTTCTGTCCCACTTCATGGACGTAAATCGAAAAAGCACAAGTTTGCATGAATATGATTTTGTCAACTGACGTCAAAATGAACAGTCACTTCATTTCCTACAGTAGTTATATTGCTTGTTTTTGAAATAGGAACGTTGTAATTTTCACCACAAATAGAAATGTATTCGTCTTCTTTAGAGGTTCTTGTTTCTTTTCAAGCTAATGATTAATCCAATGATTATTTCTTCGTAATAAATGGCAACATTTTTGTGAAACATTAGAGTAAACACAATGTGGAACCCATGTTGCACACAAATTATTTTGCCCAAATTTTCAGTCAATAAACGATGCCGAGCCTAATTGACCCAATAGCACTTTCAATCATAACAACACCATGATCTACGTTTCCTTTGATATTTCCTGAATCATGGATTCTTTACAAATTCAAAAAAAAATGCGAAGCGTCTGTAAAATTGAAACTGAAACTTTATGAGGTTGATTTTTTTGACGCTATAGAATTTTAATTACATCATCTATACCTCAAACAGAATCTTCCCCGAAAATAAACCAAATATAAGCCAGTCACTCGGTAGTCAAAATCGAGATCTTTTCTTGGGTCTAGGAAAAAATATGTGCGGTAGATTTAGGTCAACAACAAAATTCTACAGAACTTTGAAGATCAAAAAAAGTGCGCGAATTTCACTAAATTGCTATCTTTTTGTTTCAGCGCACAAAATTACCCCTTAAAATAGTATTTTCAGCCATTCGAAAAAAACAAAAAAATCAACAAAACCTACCAAGAGACTGAGCTAATATATTGTACGTTCGTCTTATCTTCGACGCCTATGTTTTGCTTTCATGACATTGCAATGTGAAATGGAATAAAGGATATATGTGACCTATTTTTTTAAAACAGATTCAACTTTTTCTATTAATGTTGTATATATTCTAAAATATACATGAATACAACTTTATGAAACTCATAGTAAAATAATATGCATAAGTTTTTTTCAGTTCATTCGTGTGCGTAATACAAAAGTATATATTTTTATTGCTTCCATTTTTACTTCTATAATTCATTTCATTCATGATATGCTACATTTTCTAGAAAACAGTTTACAACAGTAAAATATATTCGTGTTTATTATTTCCATTTATGCAAGTATGTACATTTCGTTATGAATTCAATACAAAAGGTATAAATAAGTCATTGACGAAATCGTAGATTATATACTTCTTAGAAATTAATCCTACACAAATCATTTACTCCAAAACATTATTTCAAAAATTTTAAGTATATCGTTTTACTGAATAACAAGCCTTCCAAGTCCCAAGTCGTAGAATTGAGTTTTATGAAAAAATTGCTCAAATTTATAGACGGAACAAACAAACAACAGAGTTTCTAGAAAATTTAAATTGCATAACTTATTTTTCTGAAAACACCACGCAAAATTTGTTTATTCGAGGTACGGGGTTGTGCAAATACTCGAATAAAAGATATAGGGCAGTTAAAAGTTAAATAGTTCTGAAATTATTCTGTGACTTTAAGTTCCCTAAGTTAGGGGTTATATGTTGGCAAGGCCACCCTTTCAAGGTCTTGTTCCACGTAGCATCTTTGAAATTTTTTAAGAGTGGCTTTTATTTTTGCTTGCAAAATGAATTCGCTATTAAGGATGTCGCCTAAATCAATTGATTCGAGTAAGTTGCTTAATTGACATAGCCAATTTACCTTAATCGGGACAATTTCGGAATTGTTTGTTAAGTTTAGTTGGTTAGGCCTTTTGTAGCATAACTTTGGAAATTACTCGTCGCCCATGCGCATATTTTTTTTAGCGAAGAAAAAGCTGATTTAAATGCCTTTAGAGACAAAGGTGATATGCCTGTTTCAAGACGCACTACATGATTTGGTGTATTCCTTGGCAGCTTCTTTAAAACCTCACTTAGACGTATTATGGATAGATAACGAAGACTCCATACTGGGGCACAATAGAGTGGGGTATTCAATATGCACGAATGGTAAAGCTGTATTCGAGAGTCCCAAGAAGTAGGTACACTTGGAATTGGCCAAAATTGTCATAACTGAACATATTGCTGCTTTTCCCCGTTGTACCGAAGCCTCTAGCGCCTGAAGAAATCGAAAGTGTAAAATCTACAACTCCGAAGTAGAGTTTTTCAAATTCCAGCACTTTATTTTAGGACTTTTCACATTGTTTTTAAATGTCCGAATTTTTGATTTAGAGTAATTGATTACTAAGATGTTTTAACATAAGAGGAAAGCAATGAAATTTTTTGGTCAGATCCGAATAGCTTATCACCCTGAATTACGAGATCATCATTGCGATAGTTGTTAATGATAGTCATCTCCAAAAAGTAAAATTCAATGACGATGCCTGATGAGAATGCAATTTTTTCAAATTGAATCACCTGAATACGCGTTTTGAATCAAAACAATTAAATCAACACCGGGCACTCACGATAATGATTTTTTTTTAATGAGATTACGAATTCATCAAATTCAATATTCGTAAATATTTCTGTAAATATTAGTTTTACAGAAAAAATGATCAGAGTACTGCTTAATTGATTTGCTATAACTTCACTAATGACCGAAATTTCCAATTTCTAAATGTTCAGAGAATTACTTTTCATGTAATGAATCGAAAATGAAAAAAAATTCTACAAACGAAGGAACACACATGCGTGCAGACAGGAGAATATAAAAGAAGTGTTAATAATATATCCTGACCATGAATAGTCAAGACATGTTCAAGTTGTAATGAATAATATGGAACAAGAGTGGAATATTAGGATAAAGATAAGAATTCCGTTTTGTTAATATGAAAATACTTAAAATATTCCTCTAAACGAGTAGCTGAAATCCAATGCACAAAACTCGTTTTTTTTTCTCATAGATGGAAGTGGAAAAATGAATGTGATGCTGCTCTTTTTATCATTATTATCATTATTATTATTATTACGATTTATTTTATTTAAACGTTTATACTTAAAATTCACACTCCTGCTTCAGTAAACATAGAAAAAATGGCAAAATAAACAAATGATAAATAAATTATAATCAATTGTGGAGAATATTAAGTGAGCTAACGACGATTTGATAGTGAATAAGGAGTTTATTTATTATATCAATGGATAATATGATTTTAATAAAGTATTATGTATATAAAATCGATCTTAAAAGTCAACGGAATTGTAAAATTCATTGATTAAATCAGTCTGAAGATAAGATTAGGTTTTATTGGCTGTCCACGAAGGACACATTTAGGCTATAGAGACCATGGTAATACCATATATGTGCTTTACACCAAGCACTACACCAGTCTGCCACAACTATTAAATAACTTCCCTAGGTTTATCACGCGAACGGAATTGGTAACGCTTTAACCAACTGAGCAACTACGGTTGACTAAAAAGTGTTGACAGTCCTAATCTGCTGTTCCTGACTGTGGCTTCTTAATTTGTTCAAAAGTGTTCTTAGCTATATATTTTTAAAAATCTTTCGGGAGTTTTTAAAATTTTGTAAACTTTACTGGTTTATAATTCTGATTTAGGTGTTTGTTTCCCTACAGTATTATCAAAAAGTTTTGGTTTCTATGCACGGTACACACAAATAAACCAAAAACATGCTTTTTAGTCAAGTATATTGTGTGCAAGTGCTGCTTTTAAATTTGATAGTATAGATATCCCTCTTCAATCATCAATACTCTAACTATAGTCGTCTTTGTTCATCAAATGATGTATCTACGATGAACTCATAATAAAATTTAAATTTTGTTTTTATATCATCCATCGACAATCTTATATTTTTATGGTATTATTATAAACTACAAGATTGTCTAAATATTTTATATAGTTTTATATCACACTCTCTAGATTTTTTGATATAGAAATATCCAATTGAAAAGGATTACCTATATGATTCATGATTTTTTCAACCAACTTTGAACGATAAAATAATGTAATAAAAAGCCTGAAATGACCTAGGAATTTTTTGTGATTTTTCGAAACTTTGTTAATAAAAAATGTATTTATAAAGTTTTATTGAAATCCCCAATATAAGTCAATGCTTGCATATCTCCTAAACAAAACACAATAATTATTATTTACATTAGAATCGCTCGAAAAAGAAAAAAATTAAAATACACACGCATAAAATAGCTAGGTTTAGTTTTATTAATTGTTTACTTGCTGTAAAACTACCTTTCCTGGGAAAAATTATTTTTTCAGATAAAGCTATTTACAAGTGAAAAGCAATTATTTTGCTTTTTCTACATTTAAAAAACTTATAGTGGGAAAGCAATGAACTTATGACTTCAGTGAGTCACATTACCAGTTCAATATCATGAAGTTACTTTTTAAGTAAAAAATACGATCGGATGGATGAATTTGTTGAAATGAATTTTGAATTTCTGAACACCTATGTCATAATTTTATTAGGCAAGGTGAGTAAAGTTTAGACTACATAACTATAATATATTTTACATTTATTTTGGATATGACAATACTAAAATTATATACCTTCATGAACAGGGTAAATAATATATAGTGAGGAAAAATTAAATGTGAATTTACTTGCTAAAATATAAATTACTTGCTAAAATATAATAAGTCAGTCAAGTGAGTGCGAATATTATAAACACAGCCATCATACCACCAATTGATATTGATTCCACAGCATCAATACGAAAATTGATTATATTATACCCGCAATATGAAAAAATTTGATAACATTTTATAATGATTAAGCGTGCTATTTTGTAGAAATGATTATTAAATTCAAATTCACCAATTTAGAAATATTTCGAATATACTATACTAGCAGTTACCCACCTGTTTCCCTGGGTAACTTCAATTTTAAATACATAAAAGTATTTAAAAAATGTCTTCATATTTCATAAATGAGTTTCATACAAACGCTCATCCCTATTTTACTCCATTTAAAGAATGTATTTTTTGAAAATCGTCATACAGTAAACTTTTTTTGTAACTTAAAAATTAACCATAATTTTATACAAACTTTCAAGCCTCAGTTTAATCCCTTAGAAGATAAATTTTCAAAAATCCCTTCTTAGTACATTCTTACGCCATTTAAGGAGCGTTGCAAACTTTCATGCTTCTAGACAAAGCGATTTCAGCTGTGCGTCATCATCCAGCCAGTCAGTCATTTTCGTCTCTAATATATGTAGATAGATTTGCTAATGAATTTTGTTTCTATGGAAAATAACCTTCTATCCCTTCCACTAACGGTAATATAGTAGTAAATAATAGTAATTAAAAAGTCAGTGTCTTGCGTCGTACCAGACGCTTGTAATAAAATTTTTAAAACTAAAAAAAATATGAAACAAAAAATTGTTGTCAATATTAGACTTTCAAGGATGAATGAGAATTTGCATGAGGATAACCAAAAGGTAAGTTTAGAACATAAGAGACTTAAAAAATTGTTCAAAAACCACCCCTTACGTTCAAGCCTATCATCCGGGAAACTTGTTGTTTGGCCGCAAATCTCGTCCAAAACTGAGTAAAAACAAATCTAAGAGATATAAATTCAGAATTGTAGAATTTTACAAGTATAACCAAAAGCAAGAATTCCAATCTAAAACCTAGGAGAAATCCCATCTTTGATTGAGGCTTGACATAAATCCCATCAGCCATTTTCTTAGCTCTAGATAATACCGTTTGTTCCATATTTGTGAATTCTAAAAAAATAAAAGGAATTACAGCCCGAAAGTCAGTCTACGTAGGTTCTTACTAATCTTCCAACGCTTTAAAAATAATTAGCCAATTTTTAGGAGAATATCTTAAAAATTTAAAAGGTTCATACATTTTTTTTTTTTTTTTTTTGGTTATGGTTATAGAATTATATAAAAATAGGAGGGACAATTAGAAGGGTTAGTCTTCCAAAAGTAAGAAGCAGCACCCAAGGAGTGACTTTTGATCAATCTTCGAAACTTCAGTGGTCTTAGTTCTGCATCTATAGGATTTGGATTTACCGAAAATTTCGAGTAAGTCGAGAAGTTTATGAAAAAAAGATAAGCCTTTAAATTGTTGCTTCTAATTACATGGGTGGCTATCATGTTAAATAAATAAGTGAAAACAAACAATTGACTAAGTTAATTGTTGAAATACTATTTATAGACAGTGTTGATTACGGAATCGTTTGTTTTTTCACGTTATGTAAGTAAAGAGAGATAGCCAGCCATACATACATGTCACACCACATGAATGATATTCTCAAATAATACATATTGTACAATATTTGAATATAATTTGCGCCCTCACGGGTAAACAATGATGTTTTCGAAAACATGTTTCAAACAAAATTTGTTTATTTTTTTAAGGTACATTTCTTATATTTAAACTTTTCTTCTATCTCTTACAGTTTTCAAGATGTATCCTACGGACCCAAGACCAAATTGACTTATGTTGCTCATTTAAGAACTTGCTGTAAAAATTTCGACTTTTTTCGTTTTTGAGTTATTTTGATGACAGGCGGACAGACAGACAGGCAGACGGACAACCGGAAATGGACTGATTAGGTGATTTTATGAACACCTATACCAAAATTTTAGTATCAATATTTTTAAGCGTTACAAACTTGGGACTAAACTTAGTATACCTTGATATATTTCATATACATGGTATAATTATATGTGGGAATATGTGGGAGTTTTACAGTATGAGCTGTAATGATCATAGTTTCTTCTTCAAGTTGTATTTCCCCGCCTATCTCCTTAATTTTGGATAATATATAATTTTTATGAGAAATTGTTGATGGACATAATAATTCTTTTATGGAAAATTATTGATGCATAAAACATTTCTGTTATGGAATATTGCTATGATGCTCTCGCTTGTGAAATTATTATCTCTTTTGTACTGAAAATTAGCATTCGGTATTTTTGTTAACAAAAAAGTTAAAATTTGAGAAATAACAAAGGTATTTTGTGCGTATTACATATAGATTTCATATAAAAATGAACAATATTGTTCTTTATTTTTATATTTTGCCGCTTCTTTAATATTTAAAAAAAAAAAAGATTAATTTGACTCATTCAGTAAAAAATAAGTATATTTAGAAAAATAAAACAATAATTTTTTGTACAGTGTCGTTTGCTTGCTCGCCTCATTGTCTGCATTGATAATAGTCTTGTATAACGCCCAAGCAATACAATTCTCTTTTACAAACTGTATACAATATCCATAAATTTTTTCTCATACTTTTGCAGTTTAATATGAGCATAATATAGATATTTTTATGGTTCTGTTTCAAAATAAATATTAAATACCTTTAACAGCCAATATCTGTTAAATAAAATACACAATGTAAGTTTAATCATAAAAAATTTACCAACGGAACAGTACTTAATCCATTAATTTATCGATAAAGACAAAATTATATGAGGACAAAGTTTTATAAATAGAAAGTTAGTAAAGTTTACTAAAAAGATGTTATAATGTACATTTGTTTTCAAATAAAGCGGAAATAACATCATTAGAGTTTCAATGACAAAAGTTTACTTTTACTATTCAAAAGTGTTTTTGTAGATTAAACCAAACTTTTCAATCACTACAAGTTAGTGAAAATTTTGTTATGTCATATTTTAGCTTAGAGACCGTAAAATGTGAAGAAGATAAACTTTGGTAAGAAGCGCCTTGATGAACCGTCAAGCAACGTTTTGTCCAACGGATGCATGATAATTATGCAGTCTGAACCATATTAATCTATTATGGCCAAAGCTTGTTTTTTAGTTATCAAATAAAAAAATCACTGATACAAAAGTTGCACTGTTTACTGGGGGACAACACGTTCTGACATCCGATTTGACCTAGTTCTCCAGGTTGTAGAAGAATACTTTAACTTATAAAAATGATCTTTTTTTTTTCGCTTTCGACGGAAATGTGACCTAAAAATATGTCATTATTGCATTTAATCGAAAGAAAATACGTAAGTTTTAGTTTTTTTAAAGTCGATGAATTAAAAGAAAATTCTGTTGCTTTAAATAGAGGATTTAGTTATTATTCGTATATCTATCATGTTTAGTTCATATGTGATTGAGCCAACTTCATGGAGATTGTTGTTTCTAACTTACAAAAAGGTTGAAATAAACTTATAGATCTTTTTTTATAATATAAATCATGTTTTTTGGTTTATATATATCAAGCATCGGTAGCAGCTGTAGACACTCAAATCAATAGTAATACATATGCACTGGTTCAAATCCGCCTCGAAAAAGTTTAATTTTTTTTTGAATAAACATATTAGCAGGTATAAACTTTTTATTTTTTGTGCTTGCTTATGTAGTTGGACAATCACAGTATTTTGTTATAATATTTATAAGTGGTAGAACCAATCAAAAAAGACTGTTTAAAACTATGTTGTATTTCAAAGCAACAATATTTGAAATTTGTTAGACAGTATATTACTTTCATACAAACAATTCATGCGCTTGTGTCAACTTCACCTCTCAACCACGTACGGTAGTTGTATCACATTCTTGACACCATTTGCCATATTTGATCTCGCGATGAGGTTGAGACAACCTCATATCGGTTGATATTTAGAATTTTTTTCCTGTGAGTTAGAGAATTTGAGATACTTTTGGTCAAAGCATCAAAATCTGTTAAATTTGTTCAAAGTATGAAACCATAGTTAGAATAGGTTTTCTTCATACTTCACAAATTTTTTTTATACCTAAATACATTTTTATACTCTCGTCGTACATATAAATTCTCGCATTATTTTCTCTTCAATTCCTGTTTGAATATATTTATCTACTCCCGCATCTACATATGAATTGTCATCATCATTATCAAGAATACATTGGAATTGTCGTATGTATACCTGTCACACAGTGGTCCTCCTACCTTCTCACTCATATTCCTTTGTTATCAAGCATAGCAATGGCACATAACGATCCTTTTTGACACCGAATAAGAAAAAAAAACACGCATATCGAATTATTGAAAATGCTTTCAAAATTAGCCATGTGAAAGTTTATATATTTTTTTAAAAAAATGCATTAAATATATAGAGAAATTTATGTACTTTTATAATTTTTTCTCTACAAAGAAACTTTTTAAGAGTGAGTAACAGGAGCTGCGTTAGCTAAGCGAATTCTCCCAGAGTTTGAAAAAATAACACATTTTTCTTAAAATCGAACATTGTATTTTTAATTTATCAATAATTTTTATTTGGAAAACTAAGCGTCTAGAAAAAAAATCACAAAAGTACTTTTTTGTTTAAAACATCAAAAAAAACAAAAATATTTTTTATTTTGAAAGGCATCCGCCCACCTCTTTTTTATCGGTAAGCTTTTCTCATTAATGAACTTGACCTTTCCTATACCAAAATCCTTTTTTATACCAAATTTTATTCAAACTGGATTTGGTTTGGAAAATTTGGTTTTTGTTAGTTCCTAAAATAAACTACAAAACGTTTTTCTTCAGAGCTAAAATAACGGAAGAAGATACAGCATTTTAAAGTCGAAAGTGTCAATTTGATTCTGAAAGTTATTAACTCGTTAACACTTTTTATAAACTCTGAATAGAGTTTTTTCGAGCAAGGAACAACCTTGTCAATGGTAATATTGGCTTTAATAAATAACTCGGTTTTAATAATGCACTCGACGCGGCGTTCACTGGT
Organism: Chrysoperla carnea; assembly: GCF_905475395.1. Taxonomy (NCBI): domain Eukaryota; kingdom Metazoa; phylum Arthropoda; class Insecta; order Neuroptera; family Chrysopidae; genus Chrysoperla; species Chrysoperla carnea. The sequence goes on from NC_058337.1 coordinate 14,151,069, forward strand.
TAAAATCATAAAAATAAATGTAAAAGGATTTTTGAGCCAAGGAAGTATAAATTTTACTTTTTCAAAAAGATGATAGTGTGTGCTTTCGAATGACCTGTATACGATCAAAATAAAATCATTTCTGTTATATATTTCATTTGCTTCAATGTTTTTGATAATTCTTTCTAGGCGAAATTCTCTGCCTGCGAGTGTATTTTAATAAAGTCGTTTCCTATTCGAACACTATTACATTTCAAGTTATATTTTAAAATTATTCAAATAAAATTAAAAATGTCATACATTATCGCAGGATCGTTTATTTTCTTCTTAAAGTTCAACAAAGGGTGCAAATTAAATACTAATATGGGTGTGTAAATAGTCCTTATACCATCTTCTTATCTCTTTATGAAATATCGTCTCCTTATGCGATTGAAGAAAGCTTTATATATGAAAAATGTCAATTATGAAAATGCTGGTTCTTCGTATTATGTTTAAGTAAATTTGTGTACATGATGTTCTATTATTGGATTGGTTATTAAGTAAAACCTCCATTTATTAACAGCTTTTGAAGAAATTTTGTTCTTTTTATATTACACTCCGGAATACAAAATAAATGAGGAGGAGTTTACTAAATTAGCAGTAATTAAACTAGAAGTTCTAATTTTAAAAACAAAAATTATAACTCGGTAGTTATACCCTGAACTTCTCTTACCCCAACTTAGCCTTCGTTTGTTCACAATTTCATTGGTTTTAATTTTTTGGTATACGTAATTCTAGATATTTTAAGATAAAACACAGCCCATGTTACTCGCTGATAATGTAAATTTCTATTGCGAAAACTATTTTAAAAGTATAAAAATGATTTTTATCGGCAAATTTTTGCCACCTGGGGCTATGATCGGGTCAAATTAAATAACAAAATATGATTGAAGATACAAAAATTCCTACCCGGCTGAAATTTGGTAGGATTGATTAAAACACCTTCTTAAATGAAATCTCCTCATCAATCCAAGATGTGGAAAAAAATTTACGGGGGGCCAAAAGTGTCAAAAACAGATTTTTCTTGATTTTCATCAAAACGGTAAGTTCTATCATAAAATTAGCTCAGACAAAAATTGTAGATTATTTAATTATAGCTTCACTGTACGTGCAGACATAAACAACAATACGGAAGTGATTGATTCATTCTTCAAGATGTATATTATTATATCATTGTAAATATATTATTGTTCTGAAAAAAAAAAGTTTAACACGGGAAGCACCAGCTTTCATATTGATAAAGAATCATTAAAATCGGTTCACCTAGTCAAAAGTTTTGAGGTAGGTTAGGTTAGGTTATATTGGCTGTCCACGAAGGACACACTTAGGCTATAGAGCCCATTGTGATACCATATATGTGTTCTACCACCTCTCCGCTGATAATTTCATTTATCAGCTCCTCAATTTCAGAGGCTGAGTGTACCTCGTTCATGCATATATCATGCACTACACCAGCCCATTACAACTATTAATTAAATTAATTTTGTTGCGATGGCGGGAATCGAACCCGCTTCCCTAAGCATACCGCGGACGGAATTGGTTACGCCTTAATCAACTGAGATAATAGGGCAACAATTCTGAGGTAACAAACATTAAAAAAACAGTTGAATTGAGAATTCTCCCTTTTTTGTTTGAAGTCGGTTAAAAATAGATTGCTAATTTAAATACTTAAAATATGAATAGGAACATATATAGTTAAATATAAAATATGAATAGGAACATATATAGTTAAATATAAAATATGAATAGGAACATAATAGTTAAACACTAAAGATATTTTACAAAACCCTAACTAAAAGTATAATTTTGTTTTATATGAAATATTAATGAGATATGCTATTTGATTTTGAAATGAAAGTCATTATTATTGTGCTATGTTTACAAATCAGTCTGTCCCATTTCTTAGCAAACGCTTAATGTTGTAGTACCAACGTCAGGAATGAGTATTAAAAAAATTCAAGTTTCTGTTTTCAATGGTTTGACCTCCTCTTTGTCGTTTAGAACTTTGCGATTTATAAAGTAACAAAAACACACTGAATGTGAGAAGAAAAAATTTGAATTAACCCTATAAATTTGATGACATGATAATTTTCTGAGCCTGTCAACAAGAAAATAAAAATTGAAAAAAAATAATATTAACGGTAGCGGTGATTACGTCCCGGCGACCACCTCTGTGACCATCATTCTGTCTTTCAATTACTACGTTATTGACCTAGTCACCACACTTGAAATAAATTTTAAATTTTGCGCCAGTGTTTCCAAGTCTGTCATTTTTGTATAATTTTTCCTTTAATATATTGTATTTTCAATTAACAAATTTTCTGAATTTTTCAGATCTCTATTTCTAACCGGAAAGCTATATAAAGAGTAATACGAAATAGTTACAAAATGCAAAATTTAATATCGGAAAAATGATTTTAAAATCGAGAAAAATATTTTTCTGAACTGTTTCTGATTCCTTTCGCCTTTTATCTAGTTCCTGGTTGAATTGCTAAAATGACACACTGTTGTAGAAAACATATTTAATACTTGTATTCTTTAAACAGGTACATTCTCATCAAACTTTTTCCAAATCCTTATAGACTTTGATGGCGACATGCTTTGACTTACAAGCTTTTAAGACTAAATTAAATTTATTCCTGATATGTATTCAATATGCTTAGTTAGAACTATATTATTATTATATTAATATTTTACCATTGTCATAAATGTTTGACATAAATAATGATATAAATAAGCAATATGTTGAAAAAAAATAAAAATATTTTGATTGGTTATTATTTAAACTATAGCTCAATATATGTATATATATAAAAAACAACACCGTTCAATAATCATTATTTACATAAATTGTGCCTTAAACACTTTACGATATAGTGATGTCCCATTACCATGTGTCATAGCAACAACATCAAATTAAAATGGGTTTTTAAATATATGTTCAAATGTTTTTAGAGTGTGTTTGTAAAATACAGAATGATACCAATCATCATTACATAGTATAAAATAAAGTCGCTTTTTCTGTCCCTATGTCCCTATGTCCCTATGTACGCTTAAATCTTTGAAACTACGCAACGGATTTTGATGCGGTTTTTTTAATAGATAGAGTGATTTAAGAGGAAGGTTTTTATGTATAATACATCCATATTATAGTAGAGTAAGGGGTTGAAATAGGGATTGAAAGGGATATGCTTCAAAAGCTAAAAAAGTTGTGCATCGATTAAGCTAAAATATTGACACGATATACAACCAGCTTAAAAGATCTATTGTTTTTATCTACTTTTAACCTTCGGAGGGTAGAAAGGGGTAGCGAGAAAGTGGGAAGGAATTATCGAATATTTACAAATATACCTAAGTGGGGTATCAAATAAAAGAGCATGACGTGTACATTACAAAACTGTTATCCCACGCAAGGAAATGTGGAGGGAGGGGTGCAAATGGGGATGTTGCCCAGCAAAGCGGGTAGTTCACAGCTAGTGTTATATAAAATAATAGTTTAAAAAAACAGGCTGAACTAAAAGGTAGAACTAAAGCTTTCTACTAAAAGGTAGAAAATGATTTCTTTAAATACAAAAAAATCATTTTATCAAAAAAAGCGCCGGGTGCTACATTTCAATTATTGTAAATATTTTATAGACAGATATTGGTAAAATTCATTATAAATTATCTTAAAAAGCAACCCGCGCTTTTTTACGATGAAACGATTATTTTGAATTTAAAGAAATTATTTTCTATCTTTTAGTTCAGTTAGTTACAAAAGCGTGTTTTTTAGTTTTTTTAAACTATTATTTAAAATTATTATTATCTAAAAATATGGTGGGAGCGCAAATAAATGTATATATTTTCTTATACGGACATCGTTATTCCTGAAAAACCTGATCAAGATAATCAAATAAACTTATTAAATTATTGTAATGTCATCGACCCTTACATGCATACATACGCATGAAGCTAATAAAACCGTGTTAAAAACTATTTACACCAAAGTAGTGTTTCTGATTTTTTTGTTGAAACTTCTTGAAACTTGAAAATGTTCCGTCTTGAAACTTTTTTTTTTCGCTATGTTAAACTACTAGCCTTGATTCTTACTTTTCAGATTTTATTTAACGTAGTCGGGTTTTTATGTTTTTTAATTATTTTTTTTATTTTAGACTTTTTAGTGCCTCAACACTAAAAAAACCTCTCATTATACTATATTCAAACCTTGAAACCAATTTAATCTTCCTTTTTAAATTTAAACATATAGTACAAGATCCGAATTAGGGTCGACCTTCACCCATCTGTTTACCGAATGAAAGTTATTTTTTATGAAATGTAAAATATTAACAAATATTCCTGTAACGGGTTGCCTTAAAAAATATGGTCCAGACCATTTTTAATATAAATATCAAAACTTGGAAAGCTTGTAAACATTATTTTTGACCAATATTTTGTGGCCAATCATATGCCACCGTAATTGTAACAAAATTATCTTTATTTAGATATGCGAGTCAATGAATTAACAGATGCACGTAATTACTATTTTCAACTTGTATAAATGCGATAATAGTGAACGAAAAAAGGCAAACAACATAGCTGCTGCATATTCTTTATGGCTTTTACTTTCGAGTAGATCAAAATTCGTAAGATATGCAAGTCAGTGAAAAATTTCTAAAAATTTTACTCTTGATATTTTCACTAAAAGTAGTCTGGACCACATTTTTATAGGCAACCCATTGCAGGGATATTTGTTAACATTTTATATTTCATAAAAAACAACTTTCATCCGGTAAACAGATGGGTGAAGGTCGATCCTAATTGGGATCTTAGACTAATATAACTTACATATATTTGTGAAATTTTAATTTTCTTTACTTTGATACCCTACTCGATATTTTTTATTAAATGTTTTATCAACGTATTTCTATTACGCTCCAAAAATCCAACATTTTGTTCTTTTTTCAAAAACCTATTTAAGAATACTTGGGTTTTTGAGGCAAATATAATGATACCATATGTTGAAATCCATTGAGAAGTTTGGAAGATACGAGGTAATGAGGAAATTTACAAACAAATATACATACGAGATACGCGTGAAAAACATAACCACTCCCTGATAGTTTCGTAAAACCTTTTAAGAATGACAAACTTTGAGCCATTTTTACGTATTGTTTTCAAACAAGAATAGTTCGATGATGAAAATAAATTGGATCTTCCTTTTAAAGTTCCAGTATTACGTTTCGATTATCCCAAATCAATAATCAATACCTAACTAATAAAAAATAAAAAGCCTCAACGAAGACGCGGTACGATTGGGATCAGCATTATATTCATGGTAGGCGAAATATTATGCTTCTTATCAAGTTAACAAGTAGTTTATATTAAAACTAGCGACCCCTCCTATCTTCGCACGGGTGCAATGCTGATGAATAAATATTCTACCGAATGTCTTTATTTACAAAAATGTGTTTATTTACAACATCACATTAGAGACCTTTAAAATTATCAACGTTTATTAAAATCCGTGGCGTAGTTTGAAAGATCTAAGCACACATACGGACAGACAGCGGGAAGCAAATTGGTTTTATATACTATGAAGTGATAATGTCAGTATCATGCTGCACACACTGTAGCCCCTAAGGTACTGCCACCATTGAACATGAGTGTTATCAACCAGAGATATAATAAATATTCGTTTGTGCCATTTCAATTAACCTGATATAGCTTATAAATGATAGTGTTCTAGTGCCTATATCTGATAGTATCAATACTCGATTCTTATGCATGATTCTTCTTTTTTTTTTTTATAAACGAGACCTTTTATTTTTATTTGGTAATGGATCTTTTTATGCCTTAGCTTGTTTCATAATATAAACTTAAAGATAATGGACATATAGTAAATATATTTATATCCTAAGAATTTTACTTCTGTGTTTTTATAAAATACTAGCTTTTGCCCACGGCTTCACTTGTGATAATGATTCATTTCAATGTATTCCATAAATGATTCATTTAATGAATCTTTGATTCATTTAGAGAACGAATTTTATAGACTTAGAGAACAGACTTTACTTACATCCCCTTGGAAAACAACGTGGCATTCGTCCATGGAGTTCGCTGTGCTCCTTTAATGAATGAGAATCATTGATTCATTTAGAGGACCAACCTTTACCTTACTTATCCCCTCTATATACTACAATATATACAATGTCAACTTTGAAGACCCAAATGCTATCCTTCAACTCGCTTGTCTTCGCTTAGTCCGCTGCCTAAAGATCAGCTTCACTTACATCCCGTTGGAAACTAAGGCGGCATTTTATGATGTATTTAGCTGTGCTCCTTTAAAGAATGAAATAAAAGTGTGATACAGTATACTATTTTCTCAAACCATGAGCACAAACCATTTGTACAATCCTACCTTAAAAATGACAAAGTTTCATATAAACTTTCACCTCCTATTTTAGCCCTTCGAACAATGAATTTTTCGAAAATAGTAAGTTTTAAGCTTAGCATTATTGTGTAGAGCGTTATAAAGACCTTTCAGAGACACGCTGTATATACATATTTTGAATTCTAATTTTCAACTATTTCAGGAAAACTTCTAGCTTTTTCAAGATTTCACTGCAAGCTAGAGATTCGAAAACAGCTAGAAATTTGGATAAAAATAACTCTTTAAATATTTTATTCGTTCTCTATTCGTTCAAAATGTGCTGTTCGCCTACTCTTTAAATTTTAAAATTGCTTGAAATTAGTATCTAACAGCCTGGAATTATGGTATATGTCGCTTTTCCATTTTTCAATATCGGCCGCGTTAGTTTGCTGACCGGTATTTTTTTATTTTGACATTTGAAGAAATTTTTCATTGCAATTTAATGTAATTATTTCGTACGAAATTTATATGACAAAATGCGAGTATACCCTGAAAGTAATCAAATCTGTGGAATAGCATCGCTTTTGTACTTCACAATATTTGTAATAAGATTTTCCTTAACGGAATTCGTTTTAAGTCAATGTAGGGAAATCTTTTAAAATTTCAATTTACTGCTATACTGTAACTTTTTGAGATAGAAAATTCAACTAATACGACTTATTTTGAGCTTTATTACAGACCTATGTCATCTCTTAAGGTAGTACGAGCACCAAGGCAAGTTTAAACTTGTGCTTGAAATTATTTGTACCTTATTTTCAACTTTGAAGATCAATTTTGTTGTAACTTCATGAATGTAGACGAAAAATAAACTTAAAATCTTTCCAAATCTGTTTTGGTTTTCGAAATATTGAAAAAATATTTAATATTTTGAGAACTACGCTACATATCGAAAAATTTTATGTTCACTTTTAATCTTATATTGTCAAGTTATAACACAATTCACCATCAAAATTGGAAATATATTTTGGTTTAAATTTGTGTCTCAACTACCGTGTTCATACATACTCAATTATTCGGACACAACATTTTTTTTTTCAATAATTTATTAAGGTTAAAAATAATTTTAATAGTTTTTTTTTCACCGACTAGTTTGTGAGAAATCTATGAAAACATATCATCCATCTACCGTTTTCCATCCATTACCATTTGTCATTTATTTATTAATAATCGGGCAACCCTACTTTAAATTTTCAGAATTGATTTATACTTCATATAAAAAAAATCAAGCCTTATATCCAAAATTGTCCTATCACTCGTACATCTTTAAACATTACTGGTTTCTTAGACATCAAAATCTAAGTTTAAAAACACCTACAGTTTATTTTTGTAACTATTCATTAAGGTGGAACACAGAATATGTACTAGATGCGTATTCATAGAAGTGAAAAAGTAAACTACTATTTACTAAAACTTTAGAATATTCTGTAAACTTATTCACACGAAAGAAAATGCCCCCATGAAATTAAAGTCTGTGTTTTATCACAGCAAGTAGTGCATACATTGGAAAATATCAAATACTAACTATTTACCTCTAAATAACTCACTGCAAACTCATAACTTTACGTTTAAGTAAGTATTCACCTAACTATTACTAAACCAATTACTTTAGGGTATTTATCTTACAATTATCACCACTTTACTTTGGTAACAATAATTAAAGATCGTTTATATAATAATTATATGGTAACATAAGGATACAAATTATACGCTTTAAAGATGCTACAACAAGTTTTATAAAATATTTTGTTTAATCTATTACACAAGTAAATAGCAGAATAACATTTTCGACTAATTTCGATGTCTGAATAAAAAAGAAAAGTCATTTCTCGAAACAAAAGTTAAGTGACCTTTTAAGATAGTCATCGCTTAAGGCCCTAAATCTACAGCAACCCGTTTCAACATACAGCCGATTTCTGATTAACGTCTGTTATAGTATCATTAAGATTTACATTTATTTCCAGGTTGTTAAAGATGAATTCAATACTTTTAATTACACTCTTAGGCTTTCATTTAAAAACAGTAATCTCCGAAACGGAGCCAGAAAAAACCAAAAAGTCGGGTACCAAACCAGGTACAAAATGTCCGCATTAGGGATAAACGATAAATCAAATTCTACTTAAAAATAATGAAATTCGGAACATCGGAATCTCGGACCATTCTAAGCATTTTTTGTATTTGGATATTTTTTTTTCTAAACTTCACCGATTTTGAGATACAAGTGACTGGATAAGAAAGATACGTAATTTTCATGAAAATTTGATAAAATCGTAATTAACGATTGTTGTATGCTTTCGACCGAATATTTTTATTTAAAATAAATGGACTATAATGTAATGAAAGTATAATAAACCAATCAAATTAAACATCGAACGTTGCATCAAATCAGCTTTTTTTGTTTTTTTGATATTTTGTTTGCAATGTTGACGCGTTGTAAAATCCAAGTTTTTGACCTCGGCAAACGACAGGATCATGCCGAAAAATAAAAACAACCTCGAAAATTATGGCCTCACTTCATTTTTTGTTGATTCTGAACCGGAAGGACTGGTTTTCCTCAAAAATTGTAGCATTCATTTTTAAAGAAGGTTAAATTTTCAACAATTTGAATAAATCAGGAAAAAGCGAGCCAGGTTTTGCTGACGCAAATGAACTTGTCTAACAAAAGTGATCGAGAGATCTAGTTTAGTCTAGAGAAAAGTGATTGATCTGTTACAAATATTTTAAAAATCAAAGATTCAAAATTGTGAGGCTGATAACATTTATTCTATAGTTCCTTGATTATACGGAGTTTTTAATTAAGAAATCAGCGTCATATTGTCTAAAATATCAACCATAATTTTCGATAAAACTGTGGTTTTTGTTTACACAAATTTAACAAAATACCAAAATTAAAAAATTATTATTAATTAACTCCAAAAAATTATATTTTTCCAAATTTCGACGGCTCAAAAAGTCATCTTTTAAAATTTTTTTTTTTTTTTTTTTGATCCCTTGGAAACAGAAAATAACAAACATTAACAATTTAAAAGTCTAAAAACTATTGATGTTTTTGTGAACAACAAGTTGCTAATTGAATGATGTATGTTCTTTTTAAAAATGCTAAGTGGAGCATTAATTAACTGGAAAAGATAAATAACTGCAGAAAAAACGTTCATTATTATTTCATTAAGATTTTTCTATCTATAATAGCAGGGATAAATATTTGTTGATTTACATTTACTCCTACAGTAGTTACGCTCCTGTTCAGAATAATTTTACTCGTGTCAAATTTCTATGTTACATTTATTGTAGGTATGGTTTTTATACCTTTAACAAAATTTTGGTATAGGTGTTTATAAAATCACCTAATTAGTCCATTTTTGGTTGTCCGTCTGTCCGTCTGTCTGCCAACACGATAACTCAAAAACGAAAAAAGATATCGAGCTGAAATAACAGCGTACTCAGTACGTAAAAAGTGAGGTCAAGTTCGTAAATGAGCAACATAGGTCAATTGGGTCTTGACTTATGGGTCCGTAAGACCCATTTTATAAACCGTTAGAGATAGAACAAAAGTTTAAATGTAAAAAATATTCCTTACCCAAAAAAAAAGCAACTTTTGTTTGAAACATTTTTTCGTAAACATCACTGTTTACCCGTGAGTGCGCAAATTATGTAACCTTACGAGTGCTACAGTAAAGATAGTTTAATATGGAGACCACCAGACACCATATTTTGAAAATAATGTGCTAGTGTTCATATGTGGCACACTAGGGACCAAACTCGTCGGTCGATTTTCTGAATCTTGTGAATGCTACTGAAGATATGGCAGCAAACAAAATTCAATATGGCGACCACCAGATGCCATATTGTGAAAAGAAAAAATTAGTTTCGGCGAACTATATCAAGTGGGATATCATTGAATAGCTATTAAATAGACAAATCGATTAACGTAATAATCATTAAAATCGGTTCGGCGTTTGGCCTCTAGAGCGCCTCAAAGGACCAAACATACACACATACATCGACTGAAAATGAAAGTCGACAAAACGGCTTTTCCTTATTAATTTTTTTCCACCAATCAATATTTAAGACGATTCTTAAAAAAATTATATAGTTTTACACCAATGAAAGAATGATTTCACGCCAATCAAAGAATGATTTCACTACAATCAATTTGAACATAAAAGCTTTTACCTCAGACTACAGAGAATTTATTTCTGCATTAAATTACAGGAGTTGTTTTTTTTATTTAAATATGTTCAGTATCACGTACTGAATGTAAATGCACAAAATCCTCACAAAAATAGGCGGGGAAGTGGCATTTTAAGGAAAACTGTTTTAGGCTATATCTCCATAACCGAGTGAAAACATTTTTTTTACAAAACAAGATGCAAGAACTTAAAAGAAGTAACTTTAGTTTGTCGAACGATATGAGTAAATTTTAGTGGAAAAAAACACTTTTTTAGATTTGTCGTAAAACATTTTCTAAAATTTTGTTTGCTTCTTAGCTTTACTAGATGTAATATAATAATTAAATTTAATAGTAATTAAATTTAGGGATAACATTACTAAACCTTTCAATCATCACAACAAAGCGCTGATGATCAAAATTAATATGAAATATAGGTATTCCAAAACTAGAAAATAAATCCTTCCAAATGAACTTTTATTCCAAATTCCAAATTGATTTTTCGTATAAATATGTTTGCAATTTGAAAATGAGTTTGTAAACTTCCAAACCCTATTCCTATTATTTAATGTCATAATATTATGATTTTTCGCGGCTTTAATGGCTTTGAACATTTGTTCATCCGCTCCAAATTAAACTAGTGGGTCAGTGTTATGGATTTGCATTTTTGAGGAGTCGATATTCGAACCCCTACTTTCTTTTGTGTATATTGCATGTTTTCACAAACTAGGCAAGTCATAATTCCCATTTTATTAAAAGAATCTATTAACAAAAATTATATAATGAGGAGAAAATATGACTTTAGTCATGGAGCATTGCTATTCACTTTTTTTTTACTATTATTTACTTATCAAACATTTTCGGTTCGCACTTCTTTCAACTTGTTTGTATTTTCTCTTATGTGAAAATATTTTTGCCAGTAAAAGTTTTAATTTAGAACCATGTAGGTAAATAACATTATACAAAGGAAGGGATTAAGAGAATTCCGGTATTAAAAAAAAACCAAAAAACAAAAAAAAGTGCGTACCATGGGAGCCATCATACGTAGATTTTTCATGAATAATTAATCAGATAGACAGACAATAACACAGCTCGTTTACGTCTAATAACCAATAGAATAATTCTAACATAAAATTAAAGAATTTGTTTATATTTCGTGAATTAAAAGTCAGCTTCTCAAAATATATAATAAGATTAGATGAAAAAAATATGTATTAGTCTTAAAATATATAAGTCTTACAAATCAAGTTTTGGCTGACCAAATTTGGCTAAGCTTTAATCAGATTTATCGGTTTGTAAGTTTTTCCCAAACCAGGGCTACGCTTGCTAACGTATGCAGAAGTCTTTTGAAATTTTATAAATGATGTTTGGTTTTTTCAATTTTGCACGGTAAAGCTTAATCAATTAAATCTTAGAATTAGTGCTTGCTCAAGATTGGAGCGTATCTAATGAACCGCTCGTTTATTAAATGAACCAGCGTATTAAGATTTCGTGAGTGGTAACGTTTTACATCGATCTAAGGTACTGTTTGTAAGAATTTGTAGGTACCATTGCAAATTCATATTTTAAATTTTAAACTTAAAATTTTGAAAGGTAAACTCCGAAAAATTATAGACAATTGTGCCTAGTATTATTTATATTTTATTATTAGAGTATCGCAAGATATTATAAGACCAAGTAAGTTTCGTTCTGTAAGCAATTTACTTAACCAAAATTTCGTACTTCTAATCCTTTAGATTCATTTGTGGAAAATAAGTAGGAGAAGTTCTAAAAAAATGCAAAACATAATCAAAATTCACTATACAATATTAGAAACTTAGATGCAAACATATGATAAACATAAACTTAGATGCAAACATTTGTTTTTAAAATTCAAAAATTCTCAAATCGATGAACGGATTTGAACATAAAAGAGCTTATTACAGGACATGCAATATAACCTTACCTTTAGCTAGCCTAGCCTAACCTTTTATATTTCTCACTCAACATGCACTTTATATTTCTCACTTAACTTAAACTTTTTACATTCTACTATAAAATATAAACAAGTAATTTTGAAAAATTATTTTGCATAAAATATAATGATCAATAGATATTTTACGATGTAAAACAAAATATTATATGTATAAATAAACATAAGGTATGTATTATTACATCTATACCTACATACTTTATGAGTTCATGTATATTTGTTACATTTTTTATGATTTTGGTGAATAGTTTTGTACTGTTTTTTATCGTATAAGTATGTCATAACTTTATAAGGGATCATCATCATTCGTTGTATCTGTTACATAACTGACATCAAACATAAATATCATCCGTTTTCTTTTTCATTCACTTCACATATGTATCTAAATTTTACTCGTACATGTAAAGTTTATAGTAAGCTTTATCGCTTTATTTTCACATTTTTTTAAAATAATACTTTATACTTATAAAATAATCGCATTTTTCGTGAATGTCGCCCATATAAACTAAAAAAAATCACTTGAGGAGGTTATTTTTACCTTAGCCTTTGTGATGAATGACATATTTCAGACTCACTTTAGCAGATTTTAAATTTGCCAGAAATGATAGCTACTGTCGAGGGTTGGTTTTAGCATGACACAAAGGTATATAGGCAAAAGCTTAGTGCAAAAATTTTGCACAGTCAACGCCTTCATCGTAATATTCAGAGTTTAATTTTCTGTTTATCATTGAGTTTAAATTTGAATACATACATGTTTTATAATAAAACAAGGACATAAAATGATTAGAACGAAAAATTAACCACGAGTGACCGGCTAGTATGACACAAATAGTGCATGTTTACAAGATTTTGAATTTCATTAAAACCTAGGTGCCCAAATTATCAGATTCCTTGTTTATTTAACACAGAAGTTAAAATACGTTTACAAGTTAGTAAGTGTAGCGATCTTTTTAAAAGGCGACGCTATATCAACATTTGTTTTCACTGCTACCTTGCTGTTATTCAAGAAACAGTAGTTTTATTATTCTTCCGCCTTCCTTATTTTAACTGACAGGACTCGAACCATAATTTTCCCAGTTTCGAGCATACAGACGCTTACACGATCTAATTTATAAAAAATCATTTTTCCATGAGTCAACCAAATACCATGTATAGGTATATATATTAATGTTGATTACTCAATCGTTTGCTTTTTAAATCAAGTAATAAAAGAAAAATAGTCACTCTGACACACAAAGTAATAAGAGTACCTTTCTTCTCACATCCTCAGAGGAAATGTTAATAAAACAAATACCTACATACAGAAAATAAATATATGCTTGATAAAAAAAAATACATGTATAATGCTCTAACCTAATTTGGTCTATCGCGGGTAAACATTGATGTTAACAAAATAATGTTTTAAACAGAAGTTGTTTATTTTTTTACGAGGAAAAATTTTTACATTTAAAATTTGTTCTGTCTGTAACGGCTTACAAGATTGGTCCTACGGACTCAAGACCCAATTGACCTTTATTGCTCCTTTACGAACTTAGCCTCACTTTTTTCGTCCTGAGCACGCAATAAAAATTTCATCTTCTCATATCTCTTTTTGTTTCTCAGTAATCGTGTAGGCAGACAAACAGGCAGACAGACAGACAGACAGACGGACGGACAGACGAAAGGACAACCGGAAATTGAATTTATGAACACCTATACCCAAATTTTGTTTGTAACATCAATATTTTTAAGTGTTACACACTTGGGACTAAACTTAGTAGAAATTGATATATTTCATACTAGCTGTGAACAACTCGCTTTGCTGGGCAACATCCTGACTTTCACCCCTTCCCCCTACATTGCAGTTTTGTAATTTACACGCCATGCTCTTTTATTTGATACCCCACTTGGGTATATTTGAAAATATTCGATTATTTCTCTCCACTTTTTCGCTCCGACTTTCCACCCCCCGAAGATTAAAAATAGATAAAAACAATAATTGTAGCTGGTTGTATATATTTGAGCTCAATCGATGCACAATTTTTGAAGCGCATCCCTTTCAACTTTTATTGCAACCCCTTACTCTACTATATTATGTATGTATTATACATAAAAAAAACCCAAACACCCCATTATACGTCAATGAAAGTCTTAATTATAAATAAATCGTAATTATTATTTCGGGAGTCCTATTATGTAAGCTAAAAGAGAGAGGAGGGGGTAACAAATTAAACATTTTGACAGAAAATTCGAGATAAGCGACACCAAAAACGTCCTTATTCGTCATTAAAAGTCTTAATTTGCAAAAATGATCTTTTTCATTTTGGGTTACTTGATCAATTTAAAATCTTTTAAAAGCTATTTGATTTTATCTTATTTACTTTACGATTTAAACACTTTTCAACCCAATGGTGCGGGTGTTAAAACTAAAAAGTTCCACTTTAAACCAAATAGAACTTTTTTATAATAATTTTCTGAAGCCAATGCAAGAAACCACAAGTCGATACACCCAGTAAACAATTTTTTCGAAGGAAAAATGTTCGTTTATTATACTCATACTTCTTTCGATCTTGCAGCGGTATCCACAAACTTTAATGTGAAAAAAAATTAAATTGTATAAAATTAAAATAATTTCAAATGGTATAAAATTGTACTTCTCTAATACGGTTAAAATGACCACGATTAACATGATTTTTGTGTGTTTAACTATGGTTAAATAAATATGCCTTTAAAAAAACACCCGTTACATATTTTTTTATTAATTAGAAAGTTTAATTTAATTGACGAGACAAAAATTTATTATTGGATTTTCCAAATATTTATATACTAGTTTCGTATATCTTATATAATAATCAATTATTTTTATAATCTTCAATTAAATCCCTTAACAAAGGTCCTGTTATATAAATAATCTCTTATTTTATTCAATTGAATTGTGGTACTTATACCTGTTATAAAGGTCGCACAACACATTATTCTCTACACATAATTTTTCATATTTTTAAAGTACATAAATACACATTTAACATCATCATCGAACAAAAGGTATTCAAAAATCATTTTAAGTAAATAAAAAAGATGGATTATATTGAAGAGAAACTTTATTTTTTGTGTATTTATTCTAAAAATATAAGCTTTTATTAATGTGTTTTCTTTTCCGCAACAAAAAAATATCATACAAAGTATAGTAAATTTTTTTCTTAGTACCAATTTTTTTGTTTTTTTTTTTACTTAAAAAAACCGAATTAATAAATTGTAAAGCAGTAATAAGTACTTTGACTTGAGTCCATTCCAATAATTTCAATTAACAAGTGAAATTTACAAAATTTAAAAAAATCCCGATTACTTTTTCGGGTACGGAACCCTAAACTCTCACTTTAAACATATCTAATAACACTCTCCATTAAATTACCTTTTTCCTTAGAGCCTTCTTAGGAAACAACCTTCTCCAAAGAGCCTTCTTAGAGCCTTCTCCAAATTGTACCGGTTTTGAGGATCATGGGCTATGTTTACGTTGTTTTGGGTACGGAACCCTAAACTCGTACTTGAAACAGAGCTAAGAACACTCTCCATTAAATTACCTTTCAAATGAAACCAAAAAACTAAAATCGGTTCATCCGTTTAGGCACTACGATACCACAGACAGACAGACAGACACACATATATAGCGTTCAAGCTTATAACACCCCCTTTTTTGGTTCCGGTATTAAATGTTTTTTTATATTGGGATGTTGACTGCAGATTTCTGAATTGGGATTTGTTAATAAAGATTTTTAAGGAAAAATTTTTATATTCATGCAATTGCGTCGTTGTCATGGATTAGTTTTGTTTGACATGTATCCCCTGTAACGGTTTTTTCACACATTTATTTTTATTCAAAATTATATCTTTATGTCCGACTTTTCGAGACCTGTTTTTAAAGCCAGGATACTACTTTCTTTGTAGGGTTAAAGAAAATTATACTTTCTGAGTATAAATTTTTAAATGCGCCTTGCAAATGACTCGTTTGCCTGTGGGGGGAGTGTAAAGCCAGTTGTGACAATTATAAATAAAAGTTACGGATAGGTACCTTATGTTTACCCCAATGCGAGACGCAAAGAAGTGATAATGTGTTTATCAGTCTATATATGTACGTTCGTTCCTATGTGGCACATTAGAGAGCAAACGCGTGGATCGATTTGGATGATTCTTACGTCAGTAATAAAAAGTCAAGATGGCTTCCACCAGGCGCCATATTATGCTAAGAAAAAAATGAAAATCGACGAACTATGTTAAGTGGGGTATCGTTGAATTGTTATTAAGTAGACAAATCGACTGACGAAAGAATCAACTTCGGCTCTCGTGTTTGAGCGCTAGGGCGCTACAAAGTAACAAACATATATACATAGGCTGAAAATGAAAATCTACAAACTATTTAAAGTAGGATATTGTTGTAAATTACTGGATTTATTTCTCTTTTCAGTTTTTTATTAACGCAATCGGGTTTTTTGATTTGTTTAATTATTTTGTTATTTATTTAGAAGAGAATGTGGGTTAAATGCTTTCAATAAAAAAAAACTGGAACACAATAAATACTTATATTGGCCAATTATAAAATACAAAACACGATCTTCAACAAAACTCATATTTTCTTCAAATTATAAAAAAAACTTGATAAATTATTGTTGTTTGTTGATTTCTAAAAACAGGAATAAATACAATTTTTAACACAATGCAAACAATATTTACACAGTACCTACCCAAGTTTTTTTATTTTTGAGAATATAATAAAATAAGAAATAAAAAATATTTGTATTTTTAAAATCTTATGTCTATGGAGTCATAGCATATACCATAGTAAAAAGAAAGTTGTTGGAAAAAAAATTAAAATAAATAAAACTGACTTAAACAGTCCCGCGCACAAGGGAGGGGCTTTGGGGATCAAAACCCCTCCCATTGAGAATGTTTTAACATAAAGTTTGACCTAACAATATAGTCCTGTAAATGCAGCCATTTATGAGACACATTTCCACTGGCGAATCAGATTTCCATGCATTTTTTGACCTCGGTACATTTATTTGACTTTGCCTTTGAGTCGAGTACTCTAAACAGAAAACCTGGATCTTGGCAAGGTTATCGAACAACCTGAAGCATATTTTGATTGAAAGAAGTAGAAGCCAAAGTTTGCGTCATAACAGACTCAACGCTCGAATATACAGATTGATTCAGTTGAAGATTATATATCGAATTTTGAACCATCACAATACTTTATTAAATTTAGCTTGTCTTTCTCTATAAAATCAAAAATTGGAATGATAACTCTTGTTCGACTTATTGAACTAGAATATTCAATTTTACATTATGATTCCTGTGACATCGTAATGTCTATTAAATGCTTCGCGTTCTAGTTTTTCAACCTTGCGTCGTCTCAAAACATACCTTAGATCGACAATATCTAAAGATCGGCTAAACGATTTAGTCCTCGCTCAATATACATTGCGGCGTAGAGGTCGATGCATACAGAGTTTTGGAAAAATTGTTTATGTACCTCGCAGAATTAACTCATTCAAAAACAGTGTCTGAATATCACCTTTTAACCTAATTAAATGCCCTCTTACTCAAAAAAAGGATTTCTTGTTTTTAATGACTGTATGACCTAACGTGCCGAACAAAAGTTTGGAAACTCCCTTGGATAATTCCTGCGCACGGGCCTGCTTAAAACAAAATTGAAAGTTTGTATTTTACTGTCGTTTATAGGATATTGAGTCAAAACTGTAACAGTTTAAGTATATTGATAATTAGGAGACAATTAGCGTCAGAATTGGTAATAATATTATCCAAATATCTCAAGAAAATTATAAAACGAAACCTTTTTGCGATTACAACGTTAACTAACGCCAATCGAAAAAAAAATATTTCAAACTAGCATTTGATACTTATTTAGAAAGCTGCTTTATATGGTATTTGCTTGAATGCCCGTGAAATTTGTATCTTATTTGAATAGACCAGATGTTGCATACGCTATTGAACAAACCTCAAACAATATAGTAGACGAATCCATGGTTTACAGGTTTTGCCCAGTTTTATCAAATCCCAGACTGAGTAAAAGAAATTAATAATTAGTATATAGTTTCTACTGCTTTAGGAGTATAAACATAAAACAAAAACAAACATAAAAAAGTAAACAAACCCGTGTTGTGCCATACACACCCGCTTATTAACTCTACTTTATAATAATCTCATAATAAATCTAATAACTGGTCATTATAAGTAAAAATGGTGAGATATTACATAGCCAACCATTGATTGTCAAAGAAGTCGATGCAAGTAAGAACTAAAGATACTACCATTGAAGCTGTTACCAAGATAACCAGGCTCGGATCCCAAGATTTTCAAAACCAAGCTAAACTTGGTTCGTAAATCGCCCCAATCGGCAAGCATTTCCTCCAATGCTTCAACCAATATTGACCGGGCTAATTTTCTATATGGAAATGTACATTATGTATGTCAGATTATATAAAGTCAAATAAATAAAGGATAAAAATAATGATGTGACCTCTACTGTTTGTAACAAAAACGTAGAAAAAACCTCATTAATATTGTTAGTGTCTACTGATCATGATGCATGCATATCATTGTAAAATCCCGTATTGTTAAATAAAAAATCAAAAACAAAAACAGAAACCTTGTTTTAAAAAAAACATGTTTATGGTGTAGATATATGTAGAATGAATTGGTATGCTACTCTTTTTGAGTTCAATTTTATTTTATATTTAACAAGTTAACATTTAAATAACGAAAAAAATAACCTAACGATAATGGTAAATTTGTGTTGTATATTTAAATAAACTTGGACATGTAGATACAGTCAATTCAAATTTTAAGTATAGCGTTAAACTTGTCGCTGATTTCATTTTTTGGGCAAAGACCAGGCAAATATACCCAGAAGGAAATATTCACACCTAGGGAGTAAAAGCAAAGAATGTCTCAAATCTCATGTTCCTTGTCGGTTAAGGCAAAGTCGGGACTTTCTTTACTTGCTCCCGTGATGTGTTTTCTTTTTTTCTTACTCGGCGGAGGCGGAAAGCGATAACTTCGTTTAGCACAGCGGTATGAAAGTTGATACTTTCCACCTGCAGGGGAGAACAAATATTTTAGGAGTAGTGTCATGTCGACAGGCAGACAGATAGACAACCGAAAAGGGGCTAATTAGGTGATTTTTTGAACATCTATGTTACAAACTTGGGACTAAACTTAGTAAACCTTGATATATTTCATACATACATGGTATAAAAAGGTGCTGGTAAAAATAAGTTGCTTCTGCCCTTTAGTTTGTAATTTAATTTATAATGGTAGGGTGCATATGCACATTGTACATTGTTGTGCTACACGGGAGTTAACAATCTGGTTTATGAACTCCCGCTTAAGAGGTAGCGTATAAACGACGGGATAGGGCAAACCTAGCCACAAAATATTAGCGTTTTGCAATACAAAATACATTTTTTCAATCACGGTTTTTCTATTCCTAGGAAAAATACAAAAATTTTGTATAATTTTTTGTAGCAAATATCTTACGTTCTTTAAATTCATTCCCTCAAAGGATTTAATACCCTAAATCAAACGTTTATAATTTTAATAATAATTTACAATAACAGATATTTAAAAAAAGTATTTACCGAAATCGGGATTCTTTGAGTAAAAGTTGTTTAAATGAATACATCTTGATTGATTCGACTACCATAAAACGAGATATACTGCTTTAGTAAAATTTCTCTTCAATAACGAGGATAAAATTATCAATATGCATCCGGTTATCTATGTTCGGCCTGTTTTAAGGAACTGTGGGATTACTCTTAGATGGCTTACAGGGCATATCTATCATGGTTCTATTTATACGAATTATCTATATTCAGTTGGTTAACATTATATTTATCTGGTCAACTCTTTTTTTTAATTTGATACACACACCAAAACGCTAAAATAAACTAGACCACGTAATTCATATGCTAATTATTTCATTTTGTTTCAACAGTAAAATGAGATGTTTAACTGTACGTGTTTTTTATCTGCTAAAACAAAAAATGTATAAATTGTATTCACGCTTATAATTTGTGCAGATACACAGGAAACTGATGTGAGAGGGATACAAAAGGAGGAAGAAAATGGGAGAAACGGTTTCTCTTGTATAATACAATATAATTAAAATAAATGGCCAGTATATTACTAAACTCATCACAAATACAAAGGTCGTTATTTATTTTCTTTGTAAAAAATGGATAGCTGCTTTATTTTATAATTTTTTAAGTATTAATATGGAACAGGGTATAACCCCACGGGGGCAATCACATTCAATAAATAACTAAGCCACAATTATGTTGATAACAAGTACTTTTCTTTCTTACTAACTGGGGGAAGAATGGACTTTTTTCTCTCAGATTAACATTCAAGGTGAAAGAAAGAATAACTTCTCTCGAACACCTAAACATATTCTAGCATAGACTTCAATTTTGTAAGTTTTTGACCTGAGGAAAGTAAAATTAATATAGTTCAGGAACTATGCAGAAAGCGACTGTTGCATGGAGATGTATACGGAACATTTTTGTTCAGTTTTCCTACAAATTGCAAAAAAAAAAACTATGCATCAAATAAAAAAAAAATCCCTTTTTTCGACTTTCTAGCTTCAAAATTAACCGAGATATGCCAATTTTATAATGGTGCATTTTGAACTCATTCAATAAATGGCAAAGGATCCATCTTGTAAACCGTTAGAGATAAAACAAAAGTTTAAATGTAATAGTTATTCCCTATTTAAAAAATAAACAACTTTTGTTTGAAACTTTTTTTCGTAAACATCGCTGTTTACTCGTGGCGCAAATTAGTACAAAGCTTTGGCGTCCATTTTTTTCAAAACTTTAAAAGATAGGGAGTTGAACTTTTGCAGATAACTACTGGTGAAACAATCTCGAAAACTGAAAAAAATGATAAAAAATACTCTAACTTTTCAAAATTTTTGAAAGTATTTTCGAAACGCCGTCACGGGTAAACATCGATGTTTAAGAAAAAATATTTCAATCAAAAGTTGCTTATTTAATGAGAAATAATTTGTACATTTAAGCTTTTGATCCATCCTAACGGTTTACCAGATGGGTCTTTTTTCATTTGATTGAACGAGCAAAAAATTCTAAAACATGCTTTCAAAAATATTCGAAAAGTTTTTGCAGAATTTTTTTTCTTTCTTCTAAAATGTTTTACAAGACCACTAGTTAAAGCTTCCTGCAGATTGTCAACTCCCTATCTTTTATAGTTTGGGGGAAAATGGTCACCAAAGTTTTGTACTAAGATGTGTCATCACGGGTAAACAGCGATGAAATGTTTCAAACAAAAGTTTTTTATTTTTTTTAATGATTTACCCCACAAAATTTTCCTCCATCTACTATTTTTTAGCCATTTTCGGGTCTGATGAACATGTACGAAATGCCATCGATTTATTTTAACGTAAAAGGTTACAGTGAACAATTTTCTTACTATCTAGATGATATTTTATCGAAGACAAAAATACGTGTTTTATAATTTCATACAATTTGTTTTTATTTACCTAGACTGCTAGTATAGCGAAAATTTCATACATTATACTGTGTGAAAAACGAAAAAGAAATGAAACAAACTCTAAGCAATTCCGATACTAACTATGTTTCTTGATAAAAGTAATTTTACTGTAATATACAGTTGTCTAAGTAAGCCCTCTGACTAAGTAAGCCAACGTGAGCCCACCAACATTTCTTACTTTTTCTATTTGCTTTCATGAAATTTGACTTTTTTTTATTATTAAGAATTTTAAAGCTTTTTTCAATGGTTACGAATATTAAAATCAGAATTTTTCTTTTGTGTTAATTGTCTTCAGGTCAACAAAAGTATTTGGAAACATAATTAAAGTTATTCTTAGTTCGCACTCTTACCCATCCCCCCCCCCCCGGAAGGTTATTAAAAAACATTATGATTGTGTAAGAAACATCCAAAAGTTTCTCTCGAAAAATTTAACAATTTCCTTGACAGAAAATATGATCAGTCACAATGTTTAATTTGTGGACCCTCTCTTATTTTAGCCCACATAAGTAGATTACCTAAATAAATAATTGCACTTTTTTGAAAATTTAAGCCTTTTGAGGCATTTGAGGGAGTTTTTAAAGTCACTGATATCGAGTTAATGATCAAATTGATAAAATTTTCACTCCGCCCCTCTTTTAACAACATAAGTGGATCCTCTGCATGCCTTAAAAAGGCCTAAATGTTCAAAAAAAATTATATTATTTATTTAGGGGGTCTTCTTATGTGGGCTAAAAGAGGGAGGGTAACAAATTAAAAATTTTGACTGAAAATTCTTGGTCAGCGACCCGAAGAACTCTCTTATACGTCATTAAAAGTCTTATTTTGCAAAAAAATGGTGAAACTTTCTGAACACCAAAGGAGATGGGGAGGTACTTCAAGCAATTATTATTAAAAATATTTTAAAATTAGAATTACTTAAAGCAGTTTGACCTTTTTAAAATCTTTTAATAGTAATTTTATTCTATCTGATTTACTTTATGATTTAAACCCACTTCACTCCAATGTCGCGGGGGTTAAAATTTTCTTTCAGGAAACAATTTTTTCTTAAGAAAAAGGTCCATTTATTGTGCTAACCTAACATTAACTACTTTTCCGATTTGTAGAGAATGTTTCATCAAAATTGTATAGTAGGAAACTTCAATTTTAGCATACTTTTCGGCGATTTTGCACGATGGGTCAATCAAGTCGGCAAAGATCCTAATTTGGACATGTTATTTATTTTTAAATACCTGTGACTTCTTCATTATATGCATTTTAAATCCTCTTTTAATAACAGTAATGACACTGACTTATGTATAACAATGACCGACCTTGACAACCTTCTCTTGTATGGAATATAACACAAATATGTTTCAAATTAATGTGGATATATTATTATTACTATACCTTTAGCTGGACATTCAAGAACATGTATGCACTGACCTGAAAAAGGAAAATAAAATTAGTAATAATTGGAAGCCATATACAGGAAATATAATATAAAATTAAATGTTTTTGATTCATCTGCGATAACGTCTATTTATTTATGTAATAAATATTTACTACATAATAGTTTCAGGGCATGATCACTGCAGATTAACAATTTTTAATATCTCAAATTAAGAATATTTGCCAGTTTGTTAAAAACTGCATGTAGACCGTTTTTATTATAAAGGTAAATTATTGCGTGAAACAAAATTGTATTATTCATTACATACACCTATTTTTATTATATAGGGTGTTACGTAATAACTGCAAATGAACAATACAGTAATATCGCGAAAACAATATTCTTTTAGGAATATGTAACTAGTATCACCGAATGATGATAAGTAAAATCGTCATTAAGATCGGGAGAACTCTTTTCGGTTCTGTGGAAAAATGTTTAATCTTAGAGGTCCCCCGATTGTAATTACGATTTTACTGACCATAACAATTTCAGATGCAAAAATTTTCTTGTTTTCATACTTTTAAGAGCGCAATTCTTTAATTGTCATTTTCGAACTTTTTGCTATGAATAATAGGGTAATATTTTAATTCTATTTTCTCAGATGCATTCAAGTCGGTATAAATTTTATAGTTAAAATTAACTACTTACTGCAGTCTTTTCTGTATTAGGTACACATTTCTCATAACAATATTACCCATTATTTAGAAGTTTTGTTGCTTACATTGCAGGGTAGTTAAATTATATGTGGTTATGATTATGATTATTATAATTTAAATGAAATTAGAACTTGTTCAACAACAATAAATTTACTTTATATACAAGAAAAAATAACATATATTTTATTTAAAAGAATTTTTTTCTTTTCAATACATTCATTTATTGCGTGTAAGAATATATTTAAAAGAATTGAAAATTATGTGGGTAGTTACGTTATTCATTTTTTATTTACTTCTGTATTAAAAAAAAATCAATAATTTAAATAAAGTTAAAACGAAAAGTTTCATTTATATGACATACTTTGATTTGTGGGGCGTTTCTCGCTTAATGAAACATCTGCTTTGTTTGCTTTACAGTGTCCTCTTACATGTAAATTCATTTAATGTAAACTTGAGAGCTGAAATTATGCCAAATAATATCAAGTCGGAACATGCCGCCATTATGGTATTCTTTTCATATCAGTGGAAGAGGTTATTAATATCTTCAAGCATGAAATGTGGCAGAAATGTCTTAAAAGACTAAAAATTCTCCCTCACCTTCGTAAATTTTCGGCATGGCTCGAAAATTGAACTCCTTAATGCACCAAATTCTTTAGGTTCATAAAAATCATGACACAAAACTTCAATATCGAAAAAACGGATTTTTCAAAAATATTGTGTACTATGTTTGCTTTCGCCTTTGTACTCCCAAAAACGATGTTATGGAATACCAAATTTTACAAGAATTATTATATGAGAAAACCTTAACTGCAGCACTTTCGAAAATTTTTGATTTGAGTTGATAATTGAACTCTTTATTACGAAAATAATCACAAAATCATTTAAAGCGCAAATCAATACCATTCCAATAAATTCGTTTCTCGAAAATTTTCTTTTTCTATAAATATTAATTGTTGGTCAATCTCACGTTTACATCATTTCAGATTGATTTTGTTAAATGTAAACCCTCCACCCCACCCTCAATTAATACATTATTTTAACAAAATATTTTAGTTTTGACCTTAAAAATACACTTTTTTAGAATAAATTTTGCAAAATTTTCTTTCGAGTATTGTTTCATATACCTTTTCTAGTTGTCGCTAATGTTGCTACAACACTAAGGTTTTTATACCATATATATGAAATATACTAAGTTTAGTCCCAAGTTTGTAACGCTTAAAAATATTGATACCATGAACAAAACTTTGGTATAGAAAAAATAATACTGTTTGCCATCTATCTGTCTGTCGTCTGTCATCACGATTCAAAACCGAATAGAGATATCAAGCTGAAATTTTTATACCGTTCTTAGGATGTAAAAAATTGAGGTCGAGTTCGTACATGAGCAACATAGGTCAATTGGGTATTGGGTCCGTAGAACCCATCTTGTGAACCGTTAGAGATAGAACAAAAATTTAATGGTAAAATCTTTTGTTTGAAACATTTTTTCGTAAACATCACGGGTTTACCCGTAAAAGCGCAATTTATGCGCAAATTGTATAGTATATATTATATAGGAATATCAGTTATATATGTGTGACATGTATGTATGTCACAGAGTAATCAACACTGTCTATATATGCTATTTCAACATTTAACTCAATCAATTGTTTGTTTTCACTTGTTTTATTCTAATCTTTAAAAAAACGTTTGGAAATTCGAAGAAATTTTGTAGTTTTAAACAGGATGCTTAGAATATTTTAATATTGTTCTATTTACAATTCATAAAATGGTAGAGGTGAATGAGTACCGGATTTCAGTAGTCTTTCATTTTTAGTTTGCGCTTCTTACATGTCGGATTCCATAAAAGATCGTAGTGGCAGGACACACCGATGTTCACACATTTCCTACAACAGTATTTCCCACTGCTTTAAATAAAATCAAAAAGGGAAGAAACAAATCCAGTAGTTTACATAGCAACTTTAACAGTCGAGGCCAATTGACACCCAGACCGACTCCAATCCGAATAATGGGCCCTGACTGTTAAAGTCACTATGTAAACTACTGGCCTTGTTTCTTCCTTTTCAGATTTTATTTAACACAGTCGGGTTTATTTATCTTTTGGCTTATATATTTTTGTTTTGCTATTTATAGTATACTCAATAATTTACTTGCATGCAAACTTTACTCTAAAAGCCAATAATTCAACCAGAACTTTAAAACTTAGAAATATTGGAATTTAATACAAAAAAGACATTATCCAGCGACTGTAAAAAGAAATTATAGTTTGCAACGCCTATAGATACATAATATTTCACAGAAATGTTTGTTTAAAATCTTGTTGGCCATATACACATATAAAAGACGATAAAGTAACAATTTTTACAACACAAATTTCGTTAAAGAATTATAAAAAACATTCAAATAATTATTTTATTTTTATTTCGATACGTATGTCATTTAAAAAAGTAAATCACGAGTTAATTTTTCATAAATTTCCAAATTGTAGTCAGGCAATAAATATTTCACACACAACTATAAAATTAAAACTAACAAGTGAAAACAAACAATTGACTGAGTTAATTGTTAAAATACCATGCATAGTCAGTGTTGATTTCCTTATCACATTACACATAAAAACATGTGACACATACATGACTGATAATCAAGTATAGTACATATTATAAAATTTCCGCCTAATTGGCGACCTCACGGGTAAACAGTGATGTTTACGAAAAAATGTTTCAAACAAAAGTTGTTTAATATTTGATAAGGAACATTTTTTACATTTAAACTTTTGTTCTATCTCTAACTGTTTACAAGATGGGTCCTACGGACCCAAGACCCAATTGACCTATGATGCTCATTTACGAACTTGACCTCACTTTTTACGTCCTGAGTACGCTGTAAAAATTTCAGCTCGATATCTTTTTTCGTTTCTGAGTTATCGTGTCCACAGGCGGACGGACGGACGGACGGACAACCGGAAATGGACTAATTAGGTGATTTATGAACACCTATGACAAAATTTTTTTCCTAGCATCATTATTTTTAAGCGTTACAAACTTGGTACTAAACTTAATATACTATGTATATTTCATATAAACATGGTATAAAAATGTATATGAAAACATTTAACGTAATCATTAAAAGTTCAAAATTTAAATAGAAACAAAAAATTTAAGGTATAATTGGTTGAAACAATTATATGTAAAAAATTCAAACTATAAAGTTCAAATTACAAAACAAACTACAAAGTTCATATAAAAAAATAGGAAAACTATCGCAATTATAAATGACTCGGGGAGCAAATATGACTCAGCACATTTCAATAATATAATGAAGCAGGCATCTTTAGTCCTTTTATTCAATTAAAAAATCAGCTGAGTTGCTTAAAGTATGGCTTACATATGTTTACTCGTGGCTTAAAATCGTATCGGAACACATAAATTTTATCTACGCAACTAGTAATACATGGTTAATTTTCAATTAGTATGTTTTTGTTTACTTTATGGCGGCTATAACGATCGGTTTATTAATACACATTTTTCAACATGTATAATAGAGATATTATTGAGCTATCCATATAACGTATAATTTAAATATACTACTTTGTTTTGACAATACCTACCTACTTTCTTATTATATATAGTCGCATCAATGAATGTTTTTACTCGGGTAAAAGAGTCCTCAATAGCAGCTCCGATTTCGATCGCTAGTGATAGGAGTTTGAAATTTCGAGAAGATATTGATTTCTTACTTTTAGTGTCATTTAAGAAAGGATTTTTTGAAGTAAATCCGTTATTCAAAAAAAACCACTTAAAAAAAAATTTTTTTTGCAGTTTTTTTGAGATTTCTCGAAATCTATCGGTTCGAATCGTCCTCAAAATCTCAGTTTGGTCAAGCTCTTTCGAATGGCACCAACCGCGATCAAATCGGACAAGCCGTTCAAAAGTTATGAGAGGTTTACATACATCCACACACACATACACACATACACACACACACACACACACACACACACACACACACACACACACACACACACACACATACATACATACAGCCATACAGACACCCTCGCGGAAGTAGTCAGGGAAGCTTCCTGACACCTTAAAACGTCGAGATCTGATGAAAACTCGATTTTGGCAAAACGGGGTGAAAACAATAACTTCCCTATTTTCTTAGCGGGAAGTTAAAAAGGTATTTTAACTTTAGGTACGGAACCGTAACTTTCTTGAAAATAAAATATAACCCATATTAATTGGTGAAAATGTAGCATTCTATAGGTGAAATAATTTTTCAAATCTGTTAAGTAGTGAACTCAATAGATTTTTACTTTTTTTAACTTTAGGTGCGGAACCGTAAAACTGAAAATAAAATATAACCCATATTAATTGGTGACAATGTAGCATTTTATAGGTGAAAGAATTTTTCAAATCTGTTAAGTAGTGAACTCAAAAATGACGGTTTCTCTTTTCAATAGATTTTTACTTTTGATGCGGAACCCCAATTTTTTTTAAATAAAATACAGCCCATATTACTTGCCCATATTATATACAAAGAAAATCATTTTGTAAAAAAAAATCATGAAAATCGGAGCTGTTATTGAGAACTCCTTAAGTATGGTTATTTTATGTATTTCTTTATCCGACTAATAGGAAATATAGTAAAATTAAAATGAGGATTATAAAAGGTAACTAACTACCAACCAACATCGGTTTTTGCGTGTAAATATCACAACAAAAAGGACGTCATTCAAAATGTGTTATCATCTACATATCTGAAAGAAATAATAATTCACAAGCACGCGAACAAATTGTCATTGTATTCTTGGAGGTATTTGGTATACAAGGGGTAGGGTATACAACCAACGCAACGGTATAAAGTAGATATGTTTAACTATGTTTACTTGTGGTAGAAAAAAAATCAATTAATTTACTATAAATAATAACAGCAATATTAAAAGGTTTGATATTATTTTTGTATACGTAGTTTTAGGTATATATTTAATAAAGAAATTTTCCTATTTCGTATGAAAATTTAATGAGCTTATTTGATATTATATACCAGGTGTTATAAAGACGAACGAAAAAGTTACTCTGTTTAAAAATCTCTGCTTTCGAAAATATTAAGAACATTCAGCTATTCACTTTTGACATCGAACATGTATGGAACACGATGATGGATACGTTGAGACAAAATCTTACTAAAGATAACTATTTAGAACTGAATTGTTAACGAAGAAAAATTTTTGAAAACTTCATTTTTAAATTAAATTTTGCAAATCCTGCTTATAAAACACGGTATCTATTATCCAAATTAAGCAGTCATCGTAATTAAATATTTATTTGGTAATTTGAAACATTTATAACAAAATAATTATAATACGGAATATTTATTTTTCATACATTACGTTACAATTATTATTATTGGCGTAAATAAAAACAGTTATCTTCAGTTCGTTTTGGTCTCAACGAATCCACCTTCGCGTTTCATGCATGTAGTTATTCTATACAAAATAGTTTAGATACACTTCTACATATGTCGAGAGTAATTTCTTAAACCGTTTTCCATTTTATACCATGTATATGATATATACATAGTATATTAAGTTTAGTCCCAAGTTTGTAACGCTTAAAAATATTGATGCTACGAAAAAAATTTTGGTTTAGGTGTTCATAGAAACACCTAATTAGTCCATTTCCGGTTGTCCGTCCGTCCGTCTGTGGACACGATAACTCAAAAACGAAAAAAGATATCGAGCTGAAATTTTTACAGCGTACTCAGGACGTAAAAAGTGAGGTCGAGTTCGTAAATGAGCAACATAGGTCAATTGGGTCTTGGGTCCGTAGGACCCATCTTGTAAACCGTTAGAGATAGAACAAATGTTTAAATGTAAAAAATGTTCCTTATAAAAAAATAAACAACTTTTGTTTGAAACATTTTTTTGTAAACATCACTGTTTACCCACGAGGGCGCTAATTAGGTGAAAATTTTGTAGTATGTATTAATATGGGAATATCAGTTATGTGTGTGTGGCTATTTAAGAGTGGAAATCTTTCTTAATTTACGTGACGTCAAAAAACAAACGATTGCGTCATCAAAATTATCTATACATGGTATTTCAACAATTAACTCAGTCAATTGTTTGTTTTCACTTGTTATCTTATCAAAATGGTTTACATTTCTTAACATTACTATCGAACTTTCACAATTTGTGGGCACTCTAGGTACATTTTATGTAAAAAGTGAATAGCGAAATGTTAATATTTTCGAAAGCAGAGTTTTTTTATACAGAATAACTTTTTTCGTAAACTTTATAATAAAAAAGTTTTCCATTTGTAGCCAACTTGAGTAGACAGCTTGTTGGCTTTTACTGCATGACTGCTGACGTTGCTACGAAGCAGGAAGTTATCAACTAACATCAATAAGGAAACATATTTTTAAACAGACTTGTACTTAACACGGCTGCGATCTGTAGTCATCTGTTAGAGGTAAAAATGTCTTAAGACTAGTTGCATTATCATTTTTAGTAAATAAAGTAATATTTTATGATTTTTCCCAACTCTTTGTAATTTCTTATGACAATTTTCTTTGCGATCGCACCGTTCACACGAATCAAAAAAAGAGTTTGAAATTTAGGCCAATAGAATTAGGGATTGTAAGTGTTGTTGTTGGTTACAAGTCAGAAGTGGTTTTAATCTATGGACGGGGTATACTCACATTCTGGACCTGCCGAGTCCGCTCGCCCGGCACCTGGGGACTAAAGTTGATCAGAAAATTCGGCAAAAAAAATATTTTTTGCTTTCTTGTAAGCGATGTAGTTTGTAAATGGTGCACTTTATTTTTCCTAAATTCTGTATAACTTGATTGTTTCATTTATATTAAATACCAGTTGTTCTAAAATATTACAACAATTTTATACCTCACCCCAACCACTCTTCATTGACCTTCGAAGAGTACAAAATATTTTATTTTAATGAAAATATGACTAAAAATGAATATTGTTTGACAAGGTATGGTTCAATGTTACACTGCGAATTCACTACAATAACTGTCATTTCTACTGGCTAGCTGAACGATTTAAAAGCTAACAGACCTGGCTCGCGGCAGGGAGTAATTTAGAGTCAACAACCAGCTGATGAATAAATTAAATTTCTAATTTTAAGTGGATTAAAATATAAACTAGTCTTTGAAATAAAACGGATTTTTCTTTTAGATTTCACTTTTACATCATTTATCACATAATTTGTTATGATAAATTAACCAAATCAAATTTAATTTAGTATTTAAAATAATATACCAGATAAATAAAACTTTATTATCGAACTTCCGTTTCTCATTGCATACTTAATTTGAACCAAATTACCAACTTACGAGAAAAAGAAAAATGTAAATTTTATTGCATGTCGATAAGAAAACTGTAAGAAACGATTAACAATTATTTTAAATTGTAGTAAATTTTTTAATATAAAAATATTTTGTTACCTTTATGTTTTGTTTTATATATATTTTTTTCTTTAATAGATTTAATCACTCTTGTATGAAATATTAATTGCGGTAATTTAATTTTATGCTTTTCAAATATTTATACAAATAATTGTTTGTTAAATGCAATAAAATTAATTTATGCATTCATGTATTTTAAACATCATATACCTATTATAAATTCCTTGAATATCCGAAATCCGATGTTTCAGAGAAGATCACATGCAGGATCAAAATTAATTCCTCCTTCTAAGACTGTTTTCGAAAAAGTAATTTTAGAGCAAATTCTAGAAAATATTAATAATTATTCGTCGAATACGTCTTTCTATTTATCGCCATAATTGTTTAGTTCTTTGTTATTAAAAGTGTATTTCAAATTATATATCTGAATAAATTAAATTTTCATTAAATATGACTTCCAGGAAAAAAATTCACATACTTTATCATACTTTGTCTTGGTTAGCCATATTTTTTTAAGATCCTGTGGGCAGTTTTATTAATTTCGCCCCCTATAAGTGAAAATATATATTCGTATTTTCCTTGACAAACCCGATTTTTTTGGCACTAACTGGATATCCCACGCCGATTCTCGTTTTTTTTAAACTTTCATATTTACCGCTCCCCCCGAAACGAATTCGCTTATTTATATTTAACAATCGTGATTGGGCGAGTCAACTATGTACACTCAACAATTTTCCACTTTCTTGAGCAGCTAAATTCAGAAAGAAAAAAGAATGCGATGGCATGACAGGCAGACACAAGAAATTCACCACAAAGGAATTTTTTATATTTTTAATGACATAACCCTTAAAATGAAAATGAAGGTTTGTATGGAATCAAAGTGATGGAAAATTTGAATAAACACCTCTTTATGGCTATATTCCAAACATTTTGAATACTGCGTGTACCTGCTTACACTAGTTAACGTAGAGATAAATGAAGTTTATAAATTGCAAATCTTTTTTATATACCTCGAAAAGATTATTAACAAATATTTTAACCTACGTTCCATAAATCTAAAAGTGTTAGTAGAAATATTCATCAGTTTTTTTTTATCTACAGGCAATTCATTTTCTGCACCTATACAAGGAAGGTCATTTTCTTCTATAATGGGAAATAGTTCGTTTTGTAGTTAACCAATCAGAAAATAACTTGTAGAGTTTGAAAAATTGTAGAGTTTGACGGGGGTATCATGTTCTGACATTAGATTGGACCTAGTTCTTCGGGTTGCTTTAGTAGCAAAAGATCTTAAAGGGTATGAAATAGAATAATAATTTAAATTAGAAAGTTGAATCTCATAAAAAATTGCAATAGTATTAAAAACATTTTTTTTAAAAACGTTAGCTTGTGAAAGAAATACGACTTCAATATATGTCATTATTGCATTAAATCGACAGAAAATACGCTTAAAGTTTATCTATAATCAAATGTCAAAGTCAAAGACACAGGTGAATGTCTTCTATTGCATTTGACAACTTTTGGCTGAAGAATTCCGAAAGATGACGATTTTTGAAAAATGTTTTAAGTAAAAAATGTTAGTTTTTTTATGCGGATCAGTTCTTTTATTTGAAGTGTTATTCTATCTCTTTCCATTTAGGACCTAAATTGGCTACTAAAGAAATCCAAAGAACTAGGTTCAATCTGATTTCAGATCATGATGTCCCCCATCAAGTATTGCAACTTTTGAATAAGTTATTTTTTCATTTTTTAACTACATAACAAACTATTAGCCATTAAGATTAAAATGATCTACCCTGTATGCCTTATGTGATTTAAGCTATATAAAAATGTCGAACAGAAAATATAAACCAAATTGCGATCGTTTTTGCTACGTTTTGTGGAAAGTTTATTACAGAGTTTATTTCTCTTTTTAAAGAAAAAGTAGTTTGAATACAATATATTGGGTAGATAGAGATCTAAATGCTATGCTTAATAAATATGAATCCAATGATTAATAAATCGCATCTTAATATGATCCACAAAAAAGGTAATCGCCGTGACTAGAGTAAATTATAGAAGCAAAATTGGCTGCAATTCTTGGCATACGCTGTTTTCGACTATACTATTAAATCGAATTTATATTCAGTTCTCTTTTCCCTCAACATATCAACTTCTCTTATAAAATTGTCCTCCGACATATCTCGGGAGTGATTTCTTGAATTGTTTCTCATTTATCTGTTCAAAACGGTCTATATTTCTATACGACTATTAACATTTCTATCGAACTTTCTCAATTTGTGGACACCTTGTCCATGCCAAAAATGAAGAGCTAAATGTTAATATTTTCAACTTATGAATTTCTACAGATTTTTTCATTCTACCAATAGTTTTTAATAATATTTTTATTCAAGCCCTTCAAAAATTGTGCGAATTTATCTCATTTGTTTTTTAGGCTATTATTCAACTACACCAGGCGTGTGTTATATAGAACTCAGTATTTTATTGAGAAGTACTTAGCATCGTTATTATAATAAAATTCATTTCCAATAAAAATATTTTTACATTATATCGTATTTTATACCACAATATTATTTCGAAATGATTTAACAGAAAACAAACATAATATTTTCAATTTATATCGTATGTTGTTTATTTTAGTAAATTATTCTCATTATAATGATTCGCGCATGTGTACAATGTTTGTTTATTATTTATTATATAAATGTTTATACCACTTGTTATGTTATGATATAAATAAAATAAACAATTATATAATATATTGCAATTATATTCTATATACTAGATACGGTGTAACGGTGTTGGCTCATTTGAAACTATTATTTACAATCTATTGTAGGTATGCAGCCTAAAGCAATATATCTATTTTATCAATTAATTAAATATGGGATAATAATTATGTTAATCTACTTCATCAAATATAAATTAAATGATTTTGCTTATTGTAACGTATCAAAACGATCAATGTTATTATTATAACGTGTCAAAGTTTATTTGGAAAATTTATCTGGTAGAACTTGTATGCTATAGATATAAAGGCACGTATAGATCGGCCGATAATAACAAATTTCCCATAATGACAGTATACAGTCTGCCTCGTTGAGTACACAAAATATGTCTTATTACAAGTTACGATAGCGCAAAAGTTGGCGGTCCTAGATGTGATAGCGTTTGCAATAAAAATCGCAAATCGTCAATAAAAAAGTGAATTTTTGTTGGTTTTATACAGTCTGACATTATTTTCATATAAAAATAGACAACAAAATAGAGACGCCTACGCATTGGCAGACGGTCTCATGTGATATTTAAGTTTTTTATTTTATTTATTTTATTTAAGGTCGCTTTTAACGTCTAGGTCATTAGCGACCGCAGAGACGTGATATTTAAGTGTTTATAAATAATTTGTAATTGTTTAAAAAACTTTTTTTTAAGTTTACAGTCTGCCAACAACATAAAATGATTTTATTGATCGAATTATTAACATTTTTAAAAAGGTATATATATTATTTTATATTTTTAACGACTTTATACAAATCCACACCACTTTAATCTTAAATTATATATTTAATTCCGAACATGGGAAAAATTGGCAGACGGTTTTAGATATTATGATTATTATTTTTTGTGTTGTTTACTTTTAATCATGCATACGATATTTATTTACATCAAAGTCTCTTGATCATAATTGGCGATGTCCAGGAAACCACATTCCTCGACAAGAGCTCGAATTTGTATTTCGCTAAAGCCCAGTTGTATTTCGCTATGTTGGTTGCTGACTGGTCGAGTTCAAGTTGAAGATGAGGAATAAGAAGATGGAGAAATAGAAAGTGGGTGTAAAGAAGAAAAAAAAAAATTGTTTATAACAATTGGAACCGTCTGTAATTTTCGTAAGCAGCTTAAAATTATAAAAATTAATACTGAAAATGAAGCCAGACTGTATACTGCAATTTCAAATGCATCATAAAAACCTTCTCCTTTTTTGAACTAATTTGCAACAACACTGAACAAGAGCTTTAGTGATAGAGTTGCACTTTTTAGTTCTGGATTGAAGGTGAGAATAAAAACGTTAGCTATGTTCTTTCAGGACTCAAAGTATGCCTGTACCCAATTGCATTACATCTCTTACGATTGGAACATAAAATCCAAACAGACATACAGAGGTATATTCACAAATATAATATGTTCTTTGGTACAAAAGCATGAAAAACTCTTACTTCATAACATTAATTTTACTTACTTGAAAGAAAATTAAAATTGAATTCATTAGTACAAATGGGATTAATAAAATAATTGAAATAAAAAACATACAAACAGCAGCAATTTGCCACGATTGTTGAAATGGTTATAAGGTTTGTGAATAGATATTTTTTTAATTACGACCAACAATAATTTATTATTTCACTGTAAATTGATCAACTGGGATTAATTTATTTAGTACAATAAGAATGTGTTAAACCAACAAAAGAAATTAATTAAAAGTATCAAAATTGAATTAAAATGATTTTAATTTCATTTTTAAACAGAAAGATACACTAAGAATGAAACAATGAATTATATAAAAACTTTCTAATTTTGTTGGAGAAAATTTTTCTTACTTTTAGTATTTTACTGAAATCCATTGAAAAGTCACATATACAATTATAAAGCAACATTATTTTTCCTTTTTGAACCGACTTCAAACAAAAAAGGAGGAGGTTATCATTTCGACTGTATTTTTTGTTATGTGTTACCTCAGAACTTTCGACTGGGTGAACCGATTTTGATGATCCTTTATCTATTTGAAAGCCCGTGTGGTCCCATTTCATTTGGGTCCAGTTCTTACAACGACATCCACGGGAAAACCATAAAAGTCTTAAATTTGCATTAAGTATGCAAGACAAAAGGACGAATAACTCAATATCACGCAAACCGATTTCGATGATTCTTTTTTTAGTGACAAATTAGTTAGTGTACTTCAGATTCCTTAAAAATCACAAAATAAAAATAAAAACTTTTAACAAAAAGAAAACCGGCTGCAAAAGAAAAATTTTTCCAAAACAAATTAATATGCACTAAAAAGTAAAAAAAATAACGATAATATAATGCAGTTAAAATTATTGTTATTTTTCGAGCCGGTGTGTTGGAGTAAGGTGTGTTTCTTACAACTAAAATTAAAACTAAAAAATGTTTGCATCCGTGTTGTAATTAACAGTTTTAGATTTTGCAAATACGCAAACTTAGGCAAATACGTATGTATAATTTCGGCCCATTTTGAATATATTTTTCGAAAATGTGTGTTTGGCCGCAACAATGATTTTTTATAAAAAATATGTCCTAATTTTAATAAACATATGTTCATCATCTGAAGCAGCATCTTTTCATAAATCATTTCTACAAGTACGACAACACGTGTTCGGAGTCTCAATAGATGTGAAAACCACATTCATGTTTTGTGAAAACCAAAGATTATGAAATTTCAAATTTTTATAGTAAAATTTCTAAGTTTTCACATCTATCGGCAGTCCCTATGACTGCCAATTTTTTTTATTATAATGCAATTTATATCTGTTCTATCTGTTACAATTAGCCAGACTTACTTTTGAATGAAAAGAAAATGAAACTTACAAAATGAAGTCTGTCGTAGTAAAAATCAGTTTTTCGCTGACACACCAATTTTTAGACATAAAATAGATGTCAAATTATCTTTCAGGAAAAAATTAAGGTGATGTTTTGAAAAAAGAGCTTCTACAATGTTCATATCGAAACACCACCTGAATTTTTTTCTGAAAGAAAATTTGACAACTATTTTATGCATAAAAAGCCATCTGTTGTTTGTGGTTTAATATAGAATGTTTAAAAAACGTTTTTCAAACATTCTGTATTAAAATTTAAAACACAACAATATGTGTTTGTTATTTTATGACAACAAAAGAGTTTTGTTTACTATTCTGATAGTTTACATTTTCAGTGTAAAGAGATATCTTTTTACATATATTTATACAGAGTGAATTTGAAAAAGTTTCCACATTAATACTTCGAAGAAAGAATTTGAATCTTGAGAGGTTAAATATACTTGAACCTTGTAAATCATAACCTCTACATATCTTTATATAAATTTATTTTTTAATCCACCAACTATAAATTAAAAATAGTTTGATTACGTAATTATTGAATGTTTTAGAGAGAAAATATTACAGCAGAGAAATATTCTAAATAATTAAGTTCATTTTGAACTAATTTCATCATATCTATTCTATCACAAGTTTTTTTTTTAATTTACTGAGTACACTTTCATTAAAATTTTTTTGCTCACACCTTAACTTACGTGATGAGAGAAATTCTCACAATTTCTGTAGCACATATATATTTAAAAATAAAAAATTTAAAAAAAAAATTGATAAATTTATAATTCGAAAATATATAAAATTATATGAAGTTTCAACCCTAAATATGCCATATGGAAAATAAAAGTAATTTATGTTTTAAATCGAGCGTGACCAGAATGCTCATAACGCGCGTGCTGACGGGTTAACTTGAATGAAAAAACTCAAAAATACTGTAACTTTGATTTTTGGGGGCATATATTTTTTAACAGATTATTATTTTAATATGGATAAAAATCTTATAAATAAGTAAAGAAAAAAAATATTTGAGTCAAAAGTAATGGACAAAGAATAAGAAACTGGAAAAAAATTATAATTTTGACTAAGTGGTTGATTTTTTGCGAGTAAAAATAACAATCTATAGAAAAAATGTACACTCTTATTTAAAAATGTGCTCCTATTTAAAAATGCCCTTGAATATGCGAAAAAATAACTCTGGGGTGATCGAATTCGGTTTAAACATTTTGAATTTAAAATAAATTCAAAACGCTGTGACATTTATGATCAAAAAACAAATTTCGATTTAATTATAGCGTGTTTGGTCAAATTAAAAGGCGTAATTAGCACTTTAGAAAAATATAGATATTGTTATACTTAATCACGAAATTATAGCCCCAAAATGGTTTAAATAAAATATAGTTCGAAAACTAAAACTCCGCGCTTAGAGGTCCCGCGACTGTACTGAAAATTTTACTTATCATAACGATTTCCGATTAAAATATTTTCTTGTTTTCATACTTTTAACGCTTCTCTAATTGTCGGGGTTTTAGTTTTCGAACTTTATTTTATTAATCTTCGACAATCATGGAATTTGTATTTAAAAATGATTTTATGTGAATTAAAGCTTATAAGAGATAACAACAAGGCTATTTCTAAAACGATGTTCATTTATAATAATTTTTCTTGAGCACAAAATTACCGATTTTGAAGTTAAAAAAAGCTTCAAGAAACATTTCTATCTCTCCACGATAAAACAACCTATTAATGAATCAAAAAACATCGACAAAAATTAACACTGTGATGTGTGTTTGTTGATTGGAAGTCTAATTGGACAATTTATTAGAAAAAAAAACAGTACGTCTAAGCGGAGTTATTAAATTACATGCAAGAAATCGTTCTTAAACCGTCTTACAACCTTTTATTTTTATTCCAATTTAAAAATATATAACTCTTTTATAATCATTCATTCTTTACTATATTTTTATTCCTCCAAAAAATAAGCATATTTTTGTGTTTCTGATTTGTAACCTCGTTGTAGAAATATAAGGTTAAAAACTTTAAAAAAAATCATTCTGTATACACATGTGCTTGCCTTGCTAAACATGATTTTAATGTTATTATGTTGCTATCTATATACAAGGTGTTAAATAATTGACTGTAGAAATAATGTTTTCTTGAATAAGCTTGTAACGGACGAAAAAGCTCCTTATCAAATTTCGACCTGAGGTCTACTTTAAAAGATAATTCTCCTAATCACTTAATAAAATTTCTCAAATTACCGATCACTTAAATTAGATGGCTTAAATCAATTAATACCATTGGTTAGTAGGTGGTGTTATATTCTAGTACTAGTTTTCTTTATCGTTGCATTTAATTATCGAATTATCCATCTCACTTTTACTTTTTTACGTGAAATATTCCATTGATAAGTGACCTGAAGGCGTGACAGGAAACAGACAGTTTTGTTACATTTATTTTTTATTAAATTTATGTTTTATATAAATGAAATTTTTTAATTGATTCCGATCAAATCCAGATTAGAAGAATTTTAGAAATGTTGAGAAAATTATTGAAGCTTGCTTTTTTTATATAATGTGGTAAAAATAATGAAAATAGTAATTTTGTGGCTTGTGAGTTTCTCAAGACTGTATTTGCTATGTTAATTTAATAGATCGGCCACATGAAAGGAATGGATCAGTGACAAAAAAAAAGGAATAATTTAACAGTTATTTTCACTTAAAGCGGGTTTAGTTGAAACATGTAAGCATGTCGTAGCCAATTTGTTATATTTCTACAGGTATACAACTTTCTAACTTTCTAACTAATGTTTTTGAGCATTTCATCGAAGCTTAATAATTATTTATTAACTTTTTTTTTCATAACATAATAAAAAATGATTTGTTTGTTTTAGAAAAGGGGAATAGCTAGGTTTTTTTCTTGTTTTGTTCAGTAATTATCATCGAGGAAAATATATTTTGTTTAATATAATGGAATAAAATTATTAATTTTGGAGATTGTGATAAGATGGGTTTATAATTAGTATTATTTGTTTATTATTATTTATTTATTTATAATGATTTGTAACTTT
Organism: Chrysoperla carnea; assembly: GCF_905475395.1. Lineage (NCBI taxonomy): Eukaryota > Metazoa > Arthropoda > Insecta > Neuroptera > Chrysopidae > Chrysoperla > Chrysoperla carnea. Next base: position 14,191,380 of record NC_058337.1, read on the forward strand.
CTGAAATTAATGTTTTCTGTGCTGTAATTTATGTAAAATGTTTTTTTATTGGCATCAATTGACATACCACTTCCTGTTCTATGAAAGTTTTATATAATATGTTTTGTTAAAATATTATTTGTAATGAATATGAATGTAATTGGTTACTTGATTCCTTGTATGTATGTACTAGAATGTAACACTATCCACCCACTAACCAATAGTATTAATTGATTTAAGCCATCTAACTACAGTGATCAATTATTTGACAAATTTTTATTAATTGATTAGGTGAATTTTCTTTTAAAGTAGAAGTCAGATCGGAATTTGTTAAATAACTTTTTCGTTCGTCAATTATTGAACACCTTGTACATATATTCCTACACAACAACATAATTAAAAAATATAAAGATTCTTTCTTATTAACATCATGATATGTTTACATATAAAAATCATATGCAGTTGCAGTTTTTATTTTATTTTTTTCTAACATCATTATCACCATAAAAAATGTTACATGTAACGAATACATTGATAACATTATTAAGTCTGCTTCTTTGTTTGTATTTACTTATTTAAAAAAAAATATATTTAAACCTTTGTATGATTGTTGCATTTTTTCTGTACAAAAAAGTATACTTTGAGTCGTATGATCACTTCTATGGAATAACGCTTCTGCTATTATAGAAAAGTCCGATTTTTTCTAATTCATTTTGATTGAATTTCTATTCAATCCAATGAAATTTCCAATTCAATCTCATTTATGATATTTCCGGTTAGTTTCTATTACACTTGGAATGAATCGGATTTTTTTAAATTAAATCCTATTCATTCCGATTGGTTGAATTGGAAATTTGGATACATGAATCGAACTTTTTTATCAGAAACTTCTATTCGATCTACGACTAACCTAAGATAAAATAAATGAAAAGCAAAGCATTTGACGGATTTAATTGATGTAATGCTTCTGTATAGGCGATATTGAATAATCGTGCTGGTATTTTTTTTTTCCCGACCCAGCCCGGCCCGGCTATAGTCGTGTTAAAAAATTGTCATAATTTAAACGTTATTCAAAAATTTATAAAAACTTGCTGTTATAATGTGGACAAGCCCTTACCAAAAAACTTAGTTGAAATGAAAAAGTATTACAGAAAATCAATTTCAATAAATGAAAAAATAAAATAAATAATAATAAAATTACGTATCCGACTGCTTTAAATAATATCTGAAAAGAAAGAAATAAGTCCAGTAGTTTACATACCGACTTTCAGGGTCCATTATTGAGTAAATTTGAGTCGGTCTAGATTTTAATGAGTCCCGACTGTTAAAGTCGCTATGTAAACTACTGGACTTGTTTATTTTTTTTTCAGATTTTATGTAACGCTGTTGGGTTTTTAATTTTATAATTATTTATTTTATTTTAGACTTTTTTAGTTTCCCGACACTAAAAAAACCTTCTTATTATATAATTAAAACATTAAAAATTTTAAAATAATTTAATTATCTTTACAAATTTTAATCTTATATAACTCATACATATTTTTGTAATCTTCTTTTAATTTGCTTTATTTCCTTCGTATTTATGAGCTTGTTCTGCAGTCAATAACAGAAAACCCTGTATAGGTATGCATAACTAAATCATTCCAGGTGGGTTATGGTAAAGCGTAAGAGTAGAAACCGCACAAATGGCTTCTCTTATGTTTTCTTTCAAACAAACATATATGAAATTTATTTCTATTCATTGTATCTCATATTTTCAAATAAGTAAATATTATTTTAATTTATAAGCAATAATATAAGCGAATTAGAGCCTACACACGATACGAAAATAATAAATCGTTACCGTATACCTTGTGTATCTATCCTATTGTTGTTATTCATCGTGATTGGCATAAAACGTCATTAAGAGGGATGTTGATTCGTATATTTTGCAGTAAGCACGCACACGTGAATCGTATAATGTAAAAGAAGAAAGAAAAGATAACAAAAATATTTATATAGTGTAACAATAATAGAAGGGTGTGTAGTAAAATAAATTAGGTTTACAAGTGTTTTTGTTAAATTTTATTCTTCGTCTCTTTTATAACGACCATAACATAACATGAAAATTTAAATGAACCAACATTGGAAATTATTGTACAAATTAGAATCATTTAAATAATTTACAATTTATTACAATTGTATTTTTTACGTTCTAGTTTCCACGTTCATTGACTATTTCCCTTTAGTGAATTATCTTTACTGTGGGGTACCGCGTTTTGGGCTTGGTTGCACTAGGTTCAAAAACTTATACGCAGGGTAAGAATTAAACAAGTTAAAAAATAATTTAAAGATAATTTTTTATAATTGTCAAAGGTATTTAGAATGCTTAAGCTGTGTATAATCAGACCTTTAAGGGTAACAATAACAGGAGAATATAAAGCGAGTTATAGCTTACCTCAAATACATTCTTAAAAAAAGGGAGGCGCACACCAAATGAAGCCGTCTGTTTCAATTTTTATAGTAGAATCATTGTTTTTCATTTCTTTTTTTGGATTAACAACATTGTCACCACTATTATTGCAATTATTATTTATTTTTATTATTATTATTAAGTTTTTCATTTTGATTGATGCAAGTTTTATTTTCTGTTTCTATTGATTGTATAAATTTTTTGATTTTTATGTCAAATAAAGAATAAATATATATATATATATATATATATATATATATATATATATATATATATATATATATATATATATATATATATATATATATATAAAACCGTGTTTTATTCACAAAAGCTACTTTGGCAGTTTCAAACTCTTCCAACAACTATTCTACTGCAAAGGAACATGTGTTACATATGCTGAAGAAGTCGTACAATATATCTTGCCCTCATCATCAAAAGTGTAAGTATCAGCATCTTGGTTATCTGCAGACATATCCATGCGTGTCATTACCTCAAACAAAAATACACTTTCTTGAACTATCGCGTAACTTCAAATGACAGAGACGATAAGCACATTATGTTGTTGACACTTCGCGATGGGTCAAAATGGGGTTTGCAGTGCAAAGATCTGATTTGTAAAATTTCCTCCTCGTTCTTGAATTTTTCCAATAGGTTTCCGCTCATATTTTGAAAAAAACAGAAAAAGAAAAGTCCGAGAAGCTTTGTTTTCATTGTAACGCTGTCAATTTTTATGTAAATGATTTGAAAATTTTTTAATTTAAATGGTTTTTTATAGTATTTCAATAAGTGTACGATATACTTGTTTAAAAAAAAAACGTCAAATTTTTCAGTTATTTGACGTGAAATTCCCTGAATTTCAATCGCCAATAACTTGGAAAGTATTGACTTTTCGAAATATGTATCAGTGACACTTTTTGATTAGAATTTTTCCTATATTGATTCCTATTTCTGCATGGGAAAAGTTTCCACTTCAGAGAAAGGGTGGCTCCCACCTCCTGGGCAAGATCGCACAAATTTTTGTTTTCAACTTCTATAAGTATGCTTCAAACAATGCAGTCGAACAGTTTTTATAAAGATTCATTGACTGTCCCTGGTTTCCAAGGTATAAATCCAACGGCTCTCCACTATAATTAAAAAAATTAGCAAAACATATTATTCAGATTTTTCATTTTTAATAAAAAAATTCATGCTGCCTTTCTTTTTAAGTAGCTGCTTAAAACCTTGTGCCCGTTTCTATTTTAATGACCATGTCCGGTATCAAAAATAACAAGTGCATGATTGATATTTATATTGTACAGTAAGCAACTACATTAATAGTACAAGATCCGAATTAAGGTCGACCTTCACCCATCTGTTTACCGAATGAAAGTTATTTTTTATGAAATGTAAAATATTTACAAATATCCCTGTTGTGGGTTGCCCTAAAAAATATGGTCCAGACAACTTTTAATAAAAATATCAAAACTTGGAAAGCTTGTAAATTTTATTTTTTGACTGATATTTTGTGGACAATCATATAGCACCGTATTTGCAATAAAATTATCTTTATTTATATATGTGAGGCAATGAATTAACAGATGAACGTAATTACTATTCACAATTTGTATAAATGCGAAAATAGTGAACGAAAAGAGGCAGACAGCATAGCTGCTGCATATTCTTTATGGCTTTTATTTTCGAGTAGATCAAAATTCGTTAGATATGAAAGTCAGTGAAAAATTTCTAAAAATTTTACTCTTGATATTTTCACTAAAAGTAGTCTGGACCACATTTTTTTAGGCAACCCATTGCAGGGATATTTGTTAACATTTTATATTTCATAAAAAATAACTTTCATCCGGTAAACAGATGGGTGAAGGTCGATCCTAATTGGGATCTTAGACTATAACTATTGTATGCATACATGTAATGGTATATACTTAAACATTGTCATACCGATAAGTTGTGAGATACATACGAACGATAAGAAATTCAGGTTATGAAGAATTATTGTCAAAAATGTCAGTATCTGATATGTTTGACATATCAATATTGTAATATAATATTGATATTATTCACCTATTGCATACAATATAAGTATGTATATAAGGTGCACCAAAAAACAATTAAAATCGCTCCATACGTTACACTATATTTCAAACTTAGTCGATTTAGCTAAACGAACCTTTTTGTTGTTTCATTTGGTTGTTGATTAATCAGCTTTTTTCCATTATTATACCATGTATATATGAAATATACCTACATAGTATATTAAGTTTCTTCCCAAGTTTGTAACGCTTAAAAATATTGATGCTGTGAAAAAAATTTTGGTATAGGTGTTTATAGAATTACCTAATTAGTCCATTTCCGGTTGTCCGTCCGTCCGTCCGTCTGTGGACACGATAACTCAAAAACGAAAAAAGATATCGAGCTGAAATTTTTATAGCGTACTCAGGACGTAAAAAGTGAGATCAAGTTCGTAAATGAGCATCATAGGTCAATTGGGTCTTGGGTCCGTAGGACCCATCTTGTAAACCGTTAGAGATAGAACAAGTTTAAATGTAAAAAATGTCCCTTATCAAAAATTAAACAACTTTTTTTTGATACATTTTGTCGTAAACATCACTGTTTACCCGTGAGGGCGCCAATTAGGCGGAAATTTTATAATATTTACTATACTTGATTATCAGTTATGCATGTGTCACATGTTTGTATGTGTAATGTGATAAAGAAATCAACACTGACTATGCATGGTATTTCAACAATTAACTCAGTCAATTGTTTGTTTTCACTTATTGTTGTTTCATTTGGTTTTTGATAAATGAGCTTTTTTCCATTATTTTATTTGAAGTTTTTCTTTGTTGTGTCTTACAATTTTCAATAATTGAATGCATCATCTAAAGCTGCGTACCTAAGAATTTGGCAGCACTTTCAATATGTATCTTCAAAAACTTGTACATGAAAAGTGTTTTCATTGCAAATGATTTTCTACCCCATCATATAAATATAATATGATAGGTAACATCGAAAATATGATAAATAGTTATTCAGCTGTGTTATTTATGGACTAAACAGTTTCCGTTGGTAGTGTGACGATTCAGTTAACGGTATTACCAACCCATGGTCTTGATTTCATAACTCACGCAATTGAATAATTTTTATACCATGTATATATGAAATATAAATAGTATATTTAGTTTAGCCATTTTTGTAACGCTTAAAAATATTGATGCTAAGAAAAAATTTTGGTATAGGTGTTCATTGAATCATCTATTTAGGCCATTTTATATGCACTAAAAAGTAAAAAATAACGAAAATATAATGTAGTTACAATTATTGTTATTTTTGGAGCTGGTGTCAGCCAAGAAAACAACTGTGACAGAACAGTTTGCTAAATTAACTTGACTGACATCGACTCCAAAAATAACAATAATTGTAACTACATTATATTTTCGTTATTTTTTACTTTTTAGTGCATATTAATTTGTTTTTTAATTGTTTTTTCTTTTTTATTCTAAGTCGTTTCTTTTTTTTTTTTTTGTTAAAATTATTTTTCTTTTATGACTTTCAGTGCACTAACTAATTTATCACTAAAAATAGAATCATCGAAATCGATTGGCGTGATACTGAGTTATTCGTCCATTTGTCGCGCATATACTCAATGCAAATTTAAGATTTATATGGTTTTGACATGGATACAATTGTTAAAACTGGACCAAATTGAAATGAGACCACGCGAGAAGCACGAGCTTTCAGATAGATAAAGATTCATCAAAATCGGTTCACCCAATCAAAAGTTCTGAGGTAACAAACGTAAAAAAAAAAAATACAGCCGAATTGAGAACCTTTTCCTTTTTTGTTTGAAGTCAGTTAAAAGCATAAAACACGAGATGACGCGAAAATCATCCGCCAAAAATACTTTACTAGTGTAAGGGGTATCTTAAACTACTAAAATAGTTTTAAAGAAGAGGAAATTTTAAAGAGAAAATGTAGATTTATGTCCAATCTATACATATTCTGTTCAACAACTATTAAATTATCTACATATTTTCAATATGTATATATCATAATTCCAAGCATATATTCACCAGTAATATGAATGGAAAATTTGTGCAAATTGTATGAATATCGTTGTTGTAGCTATCTGTTTATGTAAGATATCTATGGATGCACATCGTTCGTACATTTTAGATACTCTCCACTGCACTTAGTTCCTGTCGTTATCCATCTAAGTACAGTGAAGTTCTTATCTTTATAAATATTGATTGGTTTACCCAAGAAGGAACATACTAGATTCTAAAACTAGTTTGATCATATTTTATATAATATGTTATCATTTTAAACCAGATTTAATGTGGTTGTTGCTTAAGCGCAATATGAATTCGGTCACCTTGACCTTGGTTATCAAGGATCTGTATAAAACAGATTGTTGGAACCGATGATTTAAAAGCTTGTTCTTGAAAAAATTTTAATAAAATTTTCTGCTAACGTGTTTAACTTTCAAATTTATTATGAAAAAAGAAAAAATCCAATATGTTATTATTTTGATTATTTCAAAACAATTGTTCAATAACTGAACTGATTGTGAATTCTACTTGTCTCTCTTCTCACTATTAGGTAAATTTATCTCTAGATACATTAACTACCACCGGAATTAATGTGCTGGAGTACAGGTAAGAAAGAAAAAACTCTTTCTGAAATTTCACAAAACGTGCTGTATACGATCGAACGATGGTGTAAACGATGTAAACTTTCAGAAAATGCACTTACTGATGAAAACCCCCACTTCGCAAGTTACATATCTAGTAGAATTCCTACTTTCTAAACTCTTTAACCTTGAAATCCTAATGTCGATAAAATAACAGAGGGAGCAACAGAAGCCTTGTAAACATGTTGTAGAGATTCAGAAAGAACGTGAGAAAATACAAAGACTACGTACAACAGTATTACAGGCACCCAACACCAACCATGTTATTGGATGCTCTACTTAACTAAGAGAGCTCGATTTGGCTTTAAAAAAAGACTAAAAGTAACCTTTGATTTGATCAAAAAGATCTTATAGTAGGAATTATTTGAAATTATATGCCGACAATATGTGAATTCTAAAGACCATTTGAAGTAAAAAGCAAGGTCGTCAGTACCTTGAGAAGCATCTTGCTATCACCAATGGTATCAAGATCGGTGAAGGCCCGGATTTACAAAACAATGATTAGGCCGATGGTACTCTATGGGTCGGAAATGTGGGCTATGAACAAGGCAGTGGCTAATAAACTACTGATTTGGGAGAGGAAAGTTTTAAGGAAAATTTATGGAGGTGTAAAAGATCAGTGTGGGCTTTGGAGAAGAAGGACAAATGAGGAAGTTTATGAAATGTATAGGGACCCCAGCATTGTTAATGTTATCAAAGCACGGCGTATAGGATGGCTGAGGCATTCCGAAAAAAATGATTACCGAAAGAGAGGGTAGGAAACCGAAAAGAAGGTGCATTGGAGCCATGATTGAGGATCTTCAACAGATCGGAATTAAGAACTGAAAAGAAGAGGCAATGAATAGGAAAATATGGATAAGACAATTTATAAAAAAATTGAAGCCATGGGCCCTTGAGGCCTGCAGTGCTAATATATATAGTGATGATACAATCTCATAAAAGGAAAGATCCAACAGGAAAACTGGCGTATGTTATTTATAGAAATTTATTTCAATATTAAAAACTGTGGTACTTCTGGAACCTTATATCTTTTTTAAATATATGGCAATGACAAAAATAACTTTTTTTTTTATAAATAACTTGACGTGCTCAATAAAAGCAAAGAAAACTTTATAAATTTATGTTATCATCTTAATATGATAATCCCTTCGGCTTACATAAATAAAATAAAAACAGAAGTTAAGTAAATTAATAAAAACTTAGTTAGTAGGAATAGAATCCTGTAAAAACTTGACACACGAGAGCTGTACGGCGAATAAATTTTAATGGTGAAATAGAAAATTAAGTGATTAGTTAAAATAAAACGAATGTTCAGACTTTTTATATTACTAGTAACCATAGGGCTAGGACAACTGCAAGAGAAATGAAACTTGAAATAGCAGAGTTACAACGAAGATGAAATAAAAAGAATGTGTAGCTTTTTGTCCTTTGTACCTTTCATTACATCCGATGTGTCTAGTTTGTCAGAATTTCTCGATTAGCGCTAATGAAATTGACATTTTATTACACGAAAATTTATACAAAATAAAATATAATTCAATTAATTCTCTCTTAAACAGATACTTAAAATTAGAAACGAAAGTTTAGGTTAGGTTATATTAGCTGTCTACGAAGGACACACTTAGGCTCTAGAGCCCATTGTGATACCATATACGTGTTTTATCACCATTCCGCTGATAATTTTATTTATCAGCTCCTCAATTTCAGAGGCTGAGTGCATCTCCTTCATGTATATGCACTACACCAGCCCATCAACAAAGCATATACCCGTCTCGCGGACGGAATTGGTTACGCCTTAACCAACTGAGCTAATAGAGCGACTAAAAAAAAAGATAGTTTACCAACATCATAATTTTATGTTTACATCCCTTTCCTAATACATTGAACTGAGGCACCCTGTATTTACAATCTGCCTGCCTTTTTTGAAATAAGAGTGGTGCTTTTTTCAAAACTGTTGTATTCATCAAAAAGCTCAAAATTTCAAATTTTTTATTTTATCTCACTCTGGCAAACCAATACTTTGGTAAGCTTAATTTATGAAATACTCTTTTTATGTTAATATCTATTTTGATAGAACATATAACCTTCACTTAAACATCCAATAATTGCTACTTTTAATATCATTGCTACTCTGTTGTCAAGTATATATCCACTACACGTTTATTCTTTTAATACGACAGTATGTACAATTTAACACAGAGTGTAAAGTATTTTTTTCAAAGGTGAACTACGTTGTTTGGATTTTAGAACATCCTGTACGGTAAATTAATTTACATTTGTACGTAACTCTGGAACATAATAAAGGATTATATTATGTTTTTATATCTATTCAGTTATGTTTTATATTTTCCATGTTAAAATGCAGAAACGTTGTGGAATACGGTAAAGTGTAAACTTGCGCGAATAACATTAAAAGGAATAATGAAGTATTGCTTCGAGACTGACTTCTTCCAAAGTTTACAGTTTCTAGATTTTATAATAAGCATATTTATTATTACCTTATCATGTATAGATTTATGATAATGTGATGGAGTAATCAACACTGTCTATACATGGTATTTCAACAATTAACTAAATCAATTGTTTGTTTTCACTTGTTTCTTTATAAAAGAAAGTTCAAAAACTAAAACCCCGACTCTTTAACAAAATAGTGCTCTCAAAGAATGAAAACAAGAAGTATTTTCATTTAAAATTGTTATGATAAGTAAAATCGCAATTACAGTCGGGGTACCTCTAAGATTAAACAGTTTTCCACATAACGAAAAAGACTCCCCCGACTATAATGACGATTTCACTGATCATTATAATTTCAGATGAAAATATTATCTTGTTTTCATTTTTTTAAGAGCACTATTTTGTTAATGAGTCGGGGTTTTAGCTTTCTTTTATTTAACCGATTTTGGGTTTATAGTTTTGTTATAAAGTATTACAATATATATTCGAAACGTGCTAATTACGCCCTTTAAAAAGCAGCAACTTTTGTTCAAAACCTTCGAGAACTGAATATTTTTGGTAGTCATAGTATTCGAAGCTGATAAATTCTTGTGTGGAAAAACTTTTCATTGTAATCGTCAAAATAGAGAGATAGAATATCTATCTTTATAAAGGATATTATTTTAAAATTTTAAAGTTGATCTTTATAAAAGGAAACATGTAGTTTGTTGCATACATATCTCTAAAACTGACTTTAGAAAAATTATTTTGTTGTTCCTGTACTTTTCTAACACCTCGTATTATATTATGTGGAAGTAAAAATTGCAATACATATTCTAATATAATTTGCTATGAAAGCAAGGTGCAGACGACTGTGTCAATTTACTAAGAAAACTTGTTGGCAGTTAATACACGCTATATCCGTCTTTTAAATACGTTTGTATATGTCAGAATTTATTCTTATTATTATTAAAAAATGTAATTTACATCTTTCGTCTCTTTTATTTTCTTTCTCCATGAAATCTTCAAGTACTTGAAGATTTTTAATGAAACGTTAATTAATATTCTTATCAGAATTGAAACAGACGTATACTTTTAATAGTATAGAAATAATTTATTATGAGTGTAGCTGTAGACAATCGAACCAGATCAATATTATTAAACTGATTCGATATTAATATGACAAATGTTCATTCACATTTTAAGTACATCAAAAAGTTTCTAAATTCCTTTACATTTTCTTTATGCAGTAATTTCAAAATCACGTTTTATATCCTTTACAGCTGCGAGGAGTTTTCAAATTTTTTCGTTTTGAGATCTCTTTATGCAAAAGAATCAATTTTAGATTGTGTTCTGATTAGTGTGCAATTTCGTTTACCCTCAATTCAACAAGTGAAATTTACAAAATTTAAAATATCCTCGAGAATTTTTTTGGGTACGGAAAACTAAAATCTTTTTCTTTAAGGCCATCTCCAAACTGAACCGATTTCGAGAATTATCAACTATTTTTTATATTTTCCCGGGTAACCCTAAACTTATACTTGAAACATAGCTAAGAACATTACATTTTAAACGAATCAAAAAAAAAAATCAGAAATTACGGTTAATCCGTTTAGGCACTACGATATCACAGACAGATACACAGACAGACAGACAGACATAGCCATCAAACTTATAACACCCCTTTTCTTTGTCTCGGGGGTTAAAAATTGGTATAATCAAACTCATAACCAGAGTTTAAAGTATAAATAATCAAGTAATTAGTAAAATTTTTAAAACTTTTGAAATTTTACTAATTACTTGATTATTTATACTTTAAACTCTGGTTATGAGTTTGATTATACCAATTTTTAACCCCCGAGACAAAGAAAAGGGGTGTTATAAGTTTGATGGCTATGTCTGTCTGTCTGTCGGTGTATCTGTCTGTGATATCGTGGACCCAAGACACACTTTTTACGTCCTAAACACGCTATAAAAATTTCAGCTTGATATCTCTTTTCGTTTTTGAGTAATCGTGATGACAGACGGAGAGACAGACAGACAGACAACCGTAAATGGACTAATTAGGTGATTTTATGAACACCTATACCAAAATTTTGTTAATAGTATCAATATTTTTAAGCGTTACAAACTTGGGACTGAACATATATATAGTAAAAATATATATAATTAAAAATATATAATAAATATATTATAATAAAAAATACACATGTTCCATATAATAATATTTATTCGTATTTATCGATAAAAAAAAAAACAATTTTATTTACAAAAACACTGTATCGGTAACGTTTTTTTTAGTCAGTCAGTTTTTAACGCCGATTTCAAAGAGTGATCGTCATTAAAGAAATGAATATTGACATGTTTATAATAACAATATTATTTATTTATAATTGTAAGACTATACAGGTAAACAATACGTCATTCAGTACAAAAACAAAACAACAGTATCTAATATAATCGATATAAACAATAATATTACATTCATTAAATAATAATAATAAATAAAATATATAATATTCTTATATAATTTCAAGATAAACATTTTATGTACAGTACAGATACAAACAATAACAATAACAAGTGAAAAAAAAACAATTGACTGAGTTAAATGCTGAAATACCATGTATAGACAGTATTGATGACGCAATCGTTTTTTGACGTCAAGTAAGTAAAGAGAGATATCCACTCTTAGATAGCTACATATTTATAACTGATATTCCCATATAATTCATACTATAAAATTTGCACTTAATTTTCGCTTTCGTGGGTAAGTAGTGGTTTTTACAAAAAAATGTTTCAAACAAAAGTTGTTTATTTTTTATAAGGAAAAAGTTTGTTATTGCGCTGTTATTGCGAAAAAAGTTTTGTTGATTGAATAGACTAATAATTCACTGATTTACTCCAGTAGAGATGGTTGTAGGTAAATTTTAATTATTTCACATACTTCAACTTCGTCAGCAGAAGTGATGGGCATAGTTTTATCATGTAATTTACATTTTGTACCTAGTATTGAAATACAAGACCCAAGTTTAAAAATTATTTTATAGTCAACAGGCTTGATAAAGTTTTCCGCAAAATTATCAGCTATCTTCTATTATTTAGTAACCTAGATTGATCATTGTCATATAGCTTTAAGTTGTTGGTGTCTGATGATCTCCTACCAAGTATTCTTTTTATACCTACCCATAGTTCAAGTAGTGGACTTTTTTTAGCACTGTCTATGCCACTTTTATGTTGTATGAGTAACTTTTTGTTAATTGGCTGTATCTCATCATTTGACTGTTGTGTCAAAAAATACCAGAGTAAATTAACATCACTTATTCAATTCTACTAATCAATTAATTTAATTTAAGTAACACCTGTAATTAGTTTCATTTCTTTTTTAAATGATCTATAAAACCAATAACACTGGTCAACACAATTTTGGCACAGAAGCATGACTTTACTTTTTGAAAAGTACTTGACTTGCTGAATATGAATCTGAGCGCAAAATTGCTTCATCACGTCACGTTATCGAGAAATTCGTCCTTTAACATGGATAAAACTTGTTTTTCTTCTTAATTCGAGGTCATATTTCACCGGTTAATAGTTTTTTCTCACGAAAAAATTTACGCCATTAGAAAATACCATTAATTCCCCCTCAAAAGCCTTTTTAAATTTTTCCAAAATCTTCTTCCAAGAAATAGAATAGGTAATATATAAATATATAAGTATACAATTAATTAATTATACATAAATATTTATATTAGTAGTAATACAATGTATAGGTATTTAAACTATAATAAATGTGACATGATTTCTCGAAGAGCAAAATGGATATCGGAATGATTCAAAAAGTATTTTAGAGGAAGAGGGAAAGAAAAGGAAGCCTTTCAAATTTTCATATGAAAAAATAAATATATAGTGGTGTTACGGAATTTCGAACATAACAAAAAAATGAATTTTTTCCTCTTTTAGCTAAAAATATTTTGAAAACCTTACGTATTAGAGAAATTATGAATTCGAATTCGAAATCAGCATCCTCAAAAACTATAAGAAATGTCTCTCGCATCAATGTGGCAAAAAAAAAAACAAATTTTGTTGACCAGTGTAATTAATGAATTATTGGAAACAAAAACAAACCGATGTGTCCGTTTAATTAAGCATGTATGAGCACGGTAGTGAGGGCATAAATAAATAAATAAAGTATTTTTAATTTTAAGGGTGAAATATATTATAACTTGACGAAAAGTCAGAACAGAATTTTTCAATATCTGGAGTAATTAAAAATATCGAAAATTGAAAATTTTTTTGAATTATTTAGCTTTCGATATTTCGAAAACCACAGCAGATATCGAAATCGTCTCGATTCGTCTACTTTCATGGAGTTATAACAAAATTCATCATCCAAATTGAAAATAAGGTACAAATAATTTCAACCCTAAATCTAAAATTGGCTTGGTGCTCGTACTATCTTAATGGAACATAATCGATATCAACAATATTATACCTACTAATAAAAGAGAACAACTTTTGCTAATAAGCGCTATCGATCATAGTAATATATGCACCAATGATTGCTAATAAGTGCTATTGATTGTACTAATGTATGCAAAAAGTATTGCTAATACCAATATCATACATATACTCATTTATAGTTAATGCCACTTTTTTTTACCTAGTCAAACAAAATTTGTCACCAAACACGAAAATTTTTCTCGAATTCGTGAAAATAATAAGACTTAGATACGCAATATACAAATTTTTGGGTTAATGTAGAACTTACATTACTTCTTGTGACCGCCTTAGCGATCCAACAACAACTTTTCTAAATCAGACACAAAATAAATTTTTGAATGTTTCGACCTTAAGGTCACCATTTTTTAGTGTATGGACAACGAGTAAGGCAAATTTATTTTTAACACTACATGAAAGAAAGATTAAGAACCGCTTTTTCGACTGGAGACTAATTCGAATCAGCAAGTTCTTATGCCACATCCTGTATAAAGGTACAATGTATACATTGTAACTAGAGTTAATTACAAATTGACATGAAACCTAATATAGAAAAAGTAACAGATGTGTACAAACAACGTTGGAAGTGAAGTGCTGGAAGCCGAAATAAAAAAACAAAAGAGATTCAATTTAAACCATCAACGGAAATTACGGAAGAAAAACCTGATTTTAATTCGTGTCTTCAAGAATTGGTAAGAATATATCGATGGGTTGGAAATCAAGTTTTAGCTTTATTTATTGTGATTGTTCGAATTGGTAAACAATACCCGGGAGTAATCCCAGGCCAAAGTGTGTTTTATAACTATGAAGAAGAGAAAGAATATATATGGCCAAAAATTAACACTAAAAGAAACAGCTATCCCAATATTTATAATAGTGGATTTACTGAAGGAAATCCGTGAAGCCCAATTCGAGGACAATTGTAGCAAAGAAATTAACACAAGTTTAATCTTACAACACCAACAAAGAAGTGAATGTTCGCTGTCATCGGAAAAAGTTGAAGACAAAGCTCATGGCAGTAAGGCCAAGAAAAGTGTAAAAATATATTCATCCACCACTCGGAGAAATGAAGACAAGGAAGAAACAATACAGGCGCCGATGGCAGAGTTTAAAAATAAAAAAGTAAGTCAATCAAACAATAAAAAAAAAAATATATATATATATATATATACTAGCTGTTACCCGCCCGCTTTGCGTGGCGTAAAGGCAACATCCCCACTTGCACCCCTCCCTCCACATTTCCTTGCGTTGGATAACAGTTTTGTAATGTACACTTCATGCTCTTTTGTTTGATACCCCACTTAGGTATATTTGTAAATATTCTATATTTCCTTCCCACTTTCTCGCTACACCTTTCTACCCTCCGAAGGTTAAAAAAATTTCTAAATGTAATTTAAAACATTCTGACCAAGTTTTGAACTATTAAAAGCCATAATTTAAAAATATCAATTTTTTATTCATGAACACCCCCGCAACCCCCCTTGTGGGTGGAATTTCGTAAAATCCGTTCTTAGCTGACCTCTACTTGGCAAAAGGAATATTCCTGCCAAATTTCAAGTCTCTAGGTCTTATAGTTCCAGAGATATCGTGATGAGTGACTATCTATCTATATAGATCTATAGAAAGTCTCCTATATATATATAGATATATTGAGTATATCTGGCTCGTCACAAACCACGTGATCTTTATTAACGGAACTGCTAAATTTCGTTTTGAGCTTAAGAAAGGTCGAGTTTTTGGGACCTTATATCATCATGTGACGCGAAAAGACAAGACAATTATTCATTTATATTTAAATTGGTTATCCAACATCTATGCGATGGCGTAGGCTATAATAAATGATTTCTGATGGAATACACTATCGTCATATTTTCAAGATTTCTAAACCTTTTCTAAAGTGAGAGGTGAGCACAATTTGGCAGCTTTTCCTGCGTCTAATGTAGGGTAATTTATTCTTAGGAGGAAAGTGAATTGATCCAAAGACAACCGTGCCTGAATTATGGGGGTTTATGTTTTCGTCGTTTGGCAGCGGATTAACCATACAAAATTGGAGCTGATTTAGATTCAAGGATGACGTTTACACACCATATCCGTCCGTATTGCTAGATTTTCCTAGCAACTACATAATTAAGAAACACGTTCTTCACCGTTTTAGGTTATAGTTGGACAGCTCTTTGAACAATTTATAAAAATTGTTCTTAGTTTAAAACTTGTTTTTACAATTTGGAAAATTGTTAAGACAGTAGTACTCGATAGAGATACAACGGAAATTATTTTGAGAGATTACTTGTCAAGTAACGTTCATCTGAAGATAAAAGTCATCTGATAATGCACACTCTTTACATATGGTATTATAACAGTTAAAGAGGCTAAGAAGTCGAGCAGGTTAAGGCGCTGGCTCTAACCGTTTGTCTACTTAGACTCAGGTTGCGGGTTCGAATTCCGATAACGGATAAGAACGAATTAACCGATTCACACACATCATAAATTTAGTTGTATACGGATGTACTTCAATAGATAAAGATTTAAAAAAAAAATTATGTGGGTGGCCTCTGTTAGACGTATTTGTCAAAGAAACGGAGGTAAAATCTCATTATTTTATATACTGCTACTCTAGCAAGTTTTTTTCTGTCCTACCTTTATGTTCCTTATTCAGTTATCAAATTCCATGATTCACCCCTATTTTCAAGCTTATTATGTCTAAGCTTGACGAAAAACATACTCGAGGTCTAAAAATGTACCACAAAGGAAAAAACACGCTAGACAAATATTGAGCGAAAAAATATCACATAAACTTAAATAAACTTAAATAATCAGTTATTAGACAAACATTTTAGTTTTTACAGATGGTCTCCTAATACTCTAGACATATAAAACTCAAAACATTACTAGGCAAACATGTTTGTTTTTACAGATGCTCTCCTTATACTCTAGACTTACTATTTTTAATACATGTTCTCCTAATATCAAATTAAGAACTTTTAATTTTTTTACAACTTTTCTACGAAATTTACTGTTTGTTGCTTTTAGCCACGGGTACTGAATACCCACGAGTTACGGTAACTACGGGAGCGAAATTACGCACGGGCCAAGCTAGTTATTGTAATTATATTATAATAGTTGACACGGTTTGGTGTCATGTACACTTTTTTCAAACATTATCACCTTGCACAAAAGTCAAAACGTTTATCATAAATTCTGATTTATATTGTCGTGGTTAAAACATAAAGTTGAAGTAGGTTCGTTTAATAGGTTAATATATATATCTTATATATCTTCGTATAATGTGTTGGGTATATACCTCGACAGAAAAGAAGATGCTATCTGTATGCAAATTGACATGAATCCTTGTATTAGAATAAAATATACTGTTAGTACTAATAACCATTCTGAAAGAAATCTAATCTAATTCAGTTTATGCATTACCAAACGTAATTGAAAGAACTGTATCCAATCCATTATTGAATAGTAAATATCCATTTCTGATCAAAATGTCTCTCTAAATAAATTCGATTCTATTAAATAAAATATAACGCCATTTATATTACTCCATATTCTTTTCAAATCATATCTGATAAAATGTTAGTTATTGAAGATGACATACTTTGAGTATCATCAGAACAAATGTAAAAAAGTGCTCTTTACAAAAAAATTTTATTAAATAGCTTATTTATCATCATTTTTAAATTAAATCGTTAATTCATCAAAAAATAAATTCTCGATTTTTGTGTATTCTGAACTTTTTATAAATTGAAAATTGGAAAAACTTTTAATTCATTCGAAGAAAAATTTTTTCAGAACAATTATTCAAATTTTTTTTTTGGCTAGTGAATAGTTTCTTTTAAGGAAGCTTATCAACGGAAGTAACCAGGGATTATCTAGTTTGATATTTAAGTAATGTGTCTGACCTGAAATGTTATTAGGCAAAATACAACTTGAACCTGCGACAAACTCACCATTCCAGACTACTACTTGCCTTATTACAGACAAAGTTGCTACGTTTGTTTTTTAAGTAAGGTGGCTCTTCAGTTCATATTTTGAAAAAGTGTTTGTTTTATATTTGAAAGCGGAACCTTAAATTTCGCATGAGCCACTGTTTTGCCAAATACACAAAACTCATATTAAAATCAAGATGACGAAAATGATCGATTTTTTCCGGATAATTAATTCCATAGTTGATTTCTCTTTTATTTTAATTGTTTTATTTTGTTTACGTGTTTATTTTTTGAAATTTATTTTTTTATTTTTATTTGGGATCGATTTTTGTTTCGCAGCATCATTTTGTATACAAGTATTGTTATTATTGTTTTTGATAATGTAATATGTCAAATAAACAATAATAAAAATAATAATCAAGATTAATATAAATTCATTATCGTAGAGATGAAATCTCTTTTTGTTAAACCGCCTAAATTTCTACACCAATGGAGATAAAGAATTGTAGGTATGAGTTTTAGATTAAGTTGTTTATAAGCAAAAAGTACTATTGGAGGGAATCGATTTACTCGGATTGTTAACTCGTAATTTTATTTTAATAATAGGTTTCAACATTAATAAAGAGCTACGAAAAATTATGTTCTTTATATTTGAATGTTATTTTAATCTACAATTTCGTAAATGGAATACTAAAGGCGATACTACATGTACATACATTAAGTATTCTGTACGAAATCTCTTACCGAGATAGAAATAAAAAATTGATTTGAATTGCTTTAAGAATAAAGCATATTCTCTAGTTACCCAAAATATAGATGCGCAAATCCAACCGTTTTTCTAAATAACCTTGGGAGTATTACTGAAGATATGGCAGTCATGAAAATTCAATGTGGCGACCACCAGACGCCATATTGTGAAATGTGTGTTGCTATGTGTCCCATTAGAGACTAAACGCGTGTTTCGATTTTGATGATTTTGACGACAATCGATTTCTTTTAACCTTCTGGGTGCTATTAAAGATACGACAGTAATGAAAATTCAATATAGCGACCACCAGACGTCATATTATGAAAAAGAAAGCATGTGTGTTTCTATCTGTCTCACTAGAGACCAAACGCGTTGGCCGATTTTGATGATTCAGTCATTTTGATGAGATGACAGTCATGAAAATTCAATGTGGCCACCACCAAACGCCATATTGTGAAAATGTGTTCTTTCTATTTGGCTTACTAGAGACTAACTGCGTGGGCCGATTTGGTTAATTCAGAAGTCAATCGAATTCACTGAAACGATTTATTTTATTCGACAAAAATATTTTTTTTTTTTTAAATATTTTAAGCAATATTATTGGAGTGATCTGATTCGATGTGCTATCACTCAAATGATCTGTGATTCATATATTCCTCTTATTATTCTTTGGACTAAACTATAATTTTTGTGATTTGATGTTGGATCACAAATACTTTAAAACAAATTCCTATATTCTGCCCCAGCTGTGAATGTCAGTGAGACATCTCATTCCATACACAACTCTCATAGGAGATAATTTAAGGCTATATAATTAGATGGGTCAAATCCGTGCTCTAAATGGGTCACCAGCCCTTGGACTATTAAGAAAATTACAAAAAGAATAAGAATTTCTTCTGAACCTAACCAAATATTATATTAAAGATTATGATATGATTTGTTGTGTAATTTGAACTTACACTTCATGTAAAAAAAATATAAGTATGCGAATGAAAAAATGTAAATTATGATAGCAAAGATAATACAAAAATATAACTTTTTGTGTTGTAAATAAACCGAATAATGTGAGTGGAAAATGAAGTGAAGCACTTCTATTACTTTTTGTTTTTCTTCATTTAATTTTCCATATATAATTTTATGTTTTTCGTTACGGAATATGTATAGAGAAAATTATATTAGTAACACAATTTGATTAAGGTTTATGTTCTGAAAGATTTTCGATTCTCTTTTTGTTTAGGGTTCTGTAAGCATTAACAATAACATATTTCCGATAATTATCTAATTACACGCGAAATAACTTTAACAAGTCGTAGTGGCTAGGAACTTATAAAATACATATCGGAGGACCTCATGCCAGAAGGACGTATTCCCCAAATAAACCACAACTTTTCAAATTGTGTTTTGTGTACATACCTGCATATTTAATAAATTTTTAGGGCTTTAGAAGTATGGTATCAAGATTTCAGCTAATTCAAATCTCGTTTGTTTTTTAAGAACTTTTACGTCCTTTTGAAATTATACAATATCGGTTAAGTATAAAAAGCTGAAGTCTGTAGTAAGTAAGTAAACCGGTTCACAAAATTTATTTAATTGACTTGTAGGGTACAGGTAAAAAACAACCGTTATCATCATTTTTTAACTGCAAATGTCATTGATATTCAAGAATTAGGATGATATTCAAGAAAGCATCATCCTAGAAAACAAGCTTGAGATAAAACCGCTTGCAAAAGTTCGCGCAGATCGTTCCGGAAGTATATGAGTTACATAGATTGTTTTGCCTTGTGCTTTCTTCGTGCATTTCATTGCAATTACTTTAAGAGCGTGTGCAGATACGCCTTGTTCGCTACTTTTTCCGCACGAAAATATTTCCTTTAGTTCCAAGAAGTTTAGTAGTTCGTCGCTTATGTAATTACGACCTTTTAGCAAGGAAAAATTATTTCAGCAAAGTCACACGTCCCAAAATTGACTTTCTTTACCTGAGTAAGCCATAAAAATTTAATACTACTTCACAAATACAATGCACTGGCAAAATATCTCAAAATCGTCAAATTTGCGGATACTACCTTCTGGCTCTCGTTATCAAATTTGATAGTGAAAATACAGTTTTCTCAGGAATGTGATTAATTTTGTTTTTCTTGTTCAGTATTTCTAGCTTTTTTATTGCTGCTTCACCAACGAGTTGAAAGTTTCCAAAAACTTTTTTGTTTTTTAAAATAAAAATTTACATAGATTCAAAATATTCATTATGAAACAAACCACTTGAATAATAAAAATATAAAAAAAATTACGTAGTGGCTCGAATTTCTTTTTATACATAAAACAACAAATATTGCATATAATAAAATTTGAAATA
This sequence comes from Chrysoperla carnea, assembly GCF_905475395.1. NCBI lineage: Eukaryota > Metazoa > Arthropoda > Insecta > Neuroptera > Chrysopidae > Chrysoperla > Chrysoperla carnea. Next base: position 14,212,467 of record NC_058337.1, read on the forward strand.
ATATTTAAATAATGTGATTTGAAGTGCTTGTATTATGATTACTTCAGCTAGGTACTTATACGACAAGAGAAAACAGAATATAATAAAATTCACTCATGAGTTGGTAAGAAGATACTTTAAAGATGGAGAATTCTGTTATTTTGTTATGTGTATAAGTATATACGTAGATACCTATAACAAATAATATTATTACAATAATCGTATAAAAAAACTCATGTGAAATAAAATTCAAGAAAACATAAAAATCAACGGAAAAGAGGATAAAATTTTATGTAAAAAGAAAGTATTTATATTTACGTCGAATTGATAATTTAATTCATTGTCTAGCATAAGGCAAAAACTAAAATTTTTTTATTTTTTTAATACTTACAAAATAAGAAATTTTTGGTCAAATTTTATCTAATAAATAAACTTCTCAAATTGCAACAAGTATTGCTATATCGTGCAACATTCGTGAGTGCGTAATTTGTCTAACAAACATTCGATGTCTGCATCCTAATCATAATTAAAATCCTTCGATAATTTCATTGTATTGAGAGACCTTATTAGATTTTCTTTTTCGAGGGTAAAATAGATTTTAGACGAGGGTTAAATAGTAAATAGGTCATCAATTAGAGACCCGAATGTTGCTTTAATTATACATTTTCTTTCATAGCATTTTTTTCTAACAGAAAAAATCTGATGTGAAAAAAACATTAACTACTGGTGTAAAACAAAGATTTCTCCAAAACTAGTCGGTGGAAATTTAAAAAAAAGTATTTAAATTAAAGGTAAAACCTTATTAAATTATTGAAAAAAAAAAAAAAAAGTTTTAGTGGTTTTTCCTAGTTTTTGCATACTAAAGGCTGATTAAATGTGCAACAAATTAATCAAATTAAAGAAGCAAGTTTTCAAAAATGTTTTTCCAAAATACCTAATACAAAAGCTCCTTTAGTAATTAATAACAGATTATTTTTATTACATCAGCACTATATATTTTATTAGGCACATCGATTTTTTCATCAAAATTTTTTCTATTTTTCCAAAATTTCGTAATAATTAGAAGGACTACGAGGTTGAATACTCAGATTTAACAACAAGGTAAATTTACATTATTACGGGGATGTACGTTATTCCGAGAGTTTTTTATTTTAATAAAAAAATAAGAACCACTAAATAACTTTTAATTTTATAAAGAAACAGAGCTTCTAGAACTAAAATATGAACAAAAATATCGTCTTTTGAACAAACCTAATTAGACAATATTAGACACATCGATTTTTTTATCAAAATTTTTTCTATTTTTCCAAAATTTCGCAATAATTAGAGGGACTACGAGGTTGAATACTCAGATTTAACAACAAGGTAAATTTACATTATTACGGGGATGTACGTTATTCCGAGAGTTTTTATTTTAATAAAAAAAAATAAGAAACACTAAATACCTTTAATTTTAAAAAGAAACAGAGCCTCTAGAACTAAAATATGAACAAAAATATCGTCTTTTGAACAAACCTAATTAAAATTAAATACTCATATCGATCGGAAAAGTGATCGATCAGTTAACATTTTGTTTTAAGGTAGTACCAGCATGAAATCGCTTTTCGACAGATTTGGCCGAATTTTTTTTCTCGGGTTTATAATAGCTTTATTTATGAATTCCTAAAATTTCATAATTTTTGACCGTTTAGATCGCGAGATATTTAAAGACAAAGTTCGCGATTTTGAGGGTCATGTCCCATTTAAAGCATGTAAAATGTCCGGTCTCTCCAACTATTTTTTATGATATTATTATATATTGAAGAAAAAGTAGAAAAAAATGTTTATACAATACAATTCTAAAAAAAAAATTTAGAAATTAATTTTCACTTTCGAGATATTAATTTTGACGTAAATTGATCGAAATTGGGACGTTGGCATAATTATTTCCCATTTTAAACGGTCAAAATTTCTGAAACTTTGGGAATCAATAGTAAGCATTATTAAATTCTTAAATATAATTTTTCGTTAAATTCTGTCGAAAAAAAAATTGTACCATTGCTTTAACATAGAAACTGCAAATACCATGCTGGAACATCCTTAATACAAATAAGTTCTTTGTATTAGTAAGGTGACAGTGTTGGATTGTTAAGGTTTCTTTAGTTTACTGGTAAGTTTATCGATATTGATTGGAATGAATAAATAAATCGTTTTAAAACTTATTCAATTTATTTTTATTGTTTTAATTAATTATTTTCTTTAAATTATGATTCCCGTAATTACGTTCTTAAATCGGTGATAGTGAACCATATTACGGGAGTCTATCGTAATTAGAGAAAATAAGAAGTAATTATTTTTAAATCTCATTTTAAATTGGTGTTATAATTATTAAAATCTATTATACCAATAGAAGCAGTAGATGCCATAGATTTTTCTGAGGTAGTTACGGGATATGTATTTTAAAATTTAATAACTCTAATATATATAATACCTGTGATTTATTACCATTAGTAAGTAGTGAGCAATATAATTTGTATGGATTTTTTTTTTGAATTTATTAAAAAATTTTTATAATTTTGTTAATCAATGAAATTTTAAATAAACATAATTACATAAAACAAAAAAATATTTTTAATTTGCCTGTGTTAAGTTAGTATCACGGAATTATGTGCTTCCATTCCCGAAATCAGGTTCAAATTTTTTCACGGAATTAGTGACAAAGTCGAAGTCCAGAAAATTAAAGTTTTATATTTAAATTAATGACTTAGGAGAGAAAAAATGATCAAAACTTATTCTTAATAAATCATTTTCTATAGGGGAAATATTTATATTTATTTCAATAATCAGCTTCAAAATGCGTTATGCCTATAAACATCCCGTAATATGATACGTTTACCTTAGCTAGGCAACACAAAGAGCATGAAAAATATAAGAATTTTCAATGCACACAAAAGAGCCGAATATCCTAAATTCGAGCACCAAAATCTTTCGAAGCCAAAGAAACCGCGAAAAATAACAAAATATTACTATGTAAAAAAGGGGGCAAGAAGGCTGAGAAATTGGAACACTTAAAAAACACAACCTTAACCCTAAGTCGAATGACATACCAATTTTCAAAACCTCTAACTCAATTTGGGAAGGCTGTTTTTCCAGGATAAAAATCACATAATATGTGTCCCGAAATCATGAAAAGGATTTATAACACTCCTCCCACTGGTTGACGATACATGATAAAAAATGTATCATTTTCTTAATAATAAAAGTAGCTTAAATTTAATACATACAAAACGTTTTATTTTCATATTAAATATTTCTACATATTTGATAATTTTTACAAATATTATAAGCGAAAAAGACGTCTTCATAATTTTCTTGCGAGTTTACATTTTTAACGACCGGAAAATATAAAAATACTTTCATTGGTTTTTAGGAATTTAAAAAAATATTATTTAATATTTCTAGAAATTTATAAATAAGGTATAAGTAATGGGATTATCTACAAAATTTTTATTTTTATTTTTTGAAAATGTTTAAATGACACGGCAGGTTTCGTGATGGTCAACTTCAATCTATGGTTATGGTAGACATCGAACCAAAAATTTTACCTGGAAATTAACGTTAACGTCTGTTAGGTTTACTATTTTTAAAAGTTCTAATTTCATTCTTAGCAATTAATTTTCATCCAGGAATTTATATTTGAAAATCAACTTCCTTTGAATGGGAACTCTTTTTTTATTATCTGAGTTCATATTTGAACGAAAAAATATCGCTTTTTTGAAAAAACGGTATTTTTTCGTTCAAATATGAACTCAGATCATAAAAAAAGTCCTAACCATGCAATGCAAAAGCAATAGTGCGGGTGTGGTTTTGTGCACTACTTGCGAGTGTTCAAAATGATATTAATGTTTTGTTTTTAGTTATCATCAAATTATCTAAAAAGTCAACATCGAGCTCAAAATTAAGGTTACTATAAGATGTCTGATTGAAAATTAATAATCTACCGCTACTCCAAATATCCAAATATTTCTTCTTATTCGATCAAACTTTGATTGTTAACGTGCAGCAGCTCCAATAAACGCAGTATAATCCCAAAATTGTTTAAATAAAACAAAGTTCAAAAACTAAAACCCCGACAACTACAAAATCACGCTTAATTATGAAAACAAGAAAATAATTTCATCCGAAATAGTTATTATAAGTACAATCGTCATTACATTCGGGGGACCTCTTTTCCGTTCTGTGGAAAACTGTTTGTTCTTAGCAGTCTCCCGACTGTAATGACAATTTTACTTATATTATAACAATTTCGGATGAAAATATTTTCTTGTTTTCATACTTTTAAGAGCGTGATTTTGTAGTTCGAGGTTTTGAACTTTATTTTATTAATACAATTGAATCAACCTTCTTTACTAGGGTTTTATAATTAATCAATCGAAGTGTGTTTGGACAAATATTTTGAAAACTATAGTGGTGAAGAAGAATTTGAATCATATATTTCATACTAAAATAGGGTCCATTATTTTTATGTTCCAGACAATGTATACAATCACCACGGTATGTTCGCTGTAATTCCAGGTTTTCGGTACAAAACCAGAATGATGGTAATAAGCAAATGAAATGCAATTCATACGGACCATATTCTTGTCAAAACTATCGTGTAAATGGTATACTAGTATAACTAATGTGTTTCATTTATTTATGAATTTCACTCCTTGTTCAAATTTGTAAACACAAATCTCATCAATCTTATTAAAATAACACAGAAAATAGTAATAATGAGAATAACAAAATAATGTTTTGATAATTTAATAAGACGAAAGTTATCATCTATCTTGAGAGTATGATGTGCTTTTATATTCTAGTTGTTGTTCTTATGTTGTTTTGAATTGTTCTTGTGTTCTTGTTCGTTTATTTGGCTACCTTCTTTGATATTCATCTGTATTAAGCTTGTTTTAACAAACAACATTATCAACAATTATGATACAAAGCTATTGTTTGCATTACGAAAAGCGAAAAGAATTATTTTTATTTTCACGTTTGAAAGTCTGTAAAGTACGACAATCTTATTAAAGTTCTTTAATTTTAATTTCTCAGTGATAACAATTCAAATAATTAAAATCGTAAATATACAGGGGGGGGATCATTTTAATCTATAATAGCAAATAGATTGTTATGTTCTGACATCAGATTGGTCAGATTGGTACTAGTTTTTCGGGTTGCTATACAGCCAATTTACATTCAAAGCGGTAAGAGATAAAATATCACTTTAAATTAGAAAGTTGATACTCAAAAACGAACAATTTGTGTTTAAAACATTTTTTCGAAAACCGTTAGCCTTTTGGGGAAATGCGACTTAAAATGTGTCATTCTTGCAATTTATCAAAAGAAAATACTCTTAAAGTTTTTGACTAAAGCCTTTTTCCGTAGTTAGCGTGTTTTCTTTCGATTAAATATTAATAATGACGTAATTTTAAGTCGTATTTCCTCCGAATGCTTTTTTAAAGTAATATTCTATCTCTTACCTTTTAGGATCTAAATTGGCTATTATAGAAACTCGAAGAACTAGATAAAATCTGATGTCAGAACATGCTGTCCTCCATCAAACTTTGCAACTTTTGGTTATTTTCTAATTGGTTAACTACAAAACGAGCTATTAGCTAGTATAGATTCAAATGCTCTACCCCGTATATGTGTAACAATGATGTTTCAAGCCAGTAGGATATTGGTAAAGATCAATGAAGTCTAATAATATCATGCATACTATGGAGTTTACGTAATTGTGTAAGATTTGAAGACTGATCTTGATGTAAGCCTTGAAGACAAAATATTTCTTTTTCGTAGTAGCTACTGCGTGGCCACCTTTTTTGTATGTGTAAAATGGAACACTTACCTTTAACGACTCCAGTGATAATCTTATTATTGTTAAAATATTTTGCCGTAATGTGTTATTACTTCATACTTTTTATATACTCGCCATCTAATGTTTTTATACTTGCTACCGTTTATGTAAAGGATTGGCCAAAAGCCTTACTGACTTAAAAAGGTTAATAACTTTTTTAATTGTAATTTTTTATTTTAAACTTTAACCCGCCAGCACTCGCGTTATGAGCATTTTGCTCACACTCAACATTAAAAAAAAATAACTTTTATTTTTTAAATGGTACATAAAAATTTTATTGATCTAGGGTCTAAAAGCTAAATCTACCACGGCACGCTTGTAGTTTATATAGTGTTTATGTTCACAATACTTGTAAAACACTTCGTTGTATATGTGAAGTATGTTGTAAGTGATGAAATAATTCTGTTAATTTTCATTAAAATTATTTTGCAACTAAGTTATTACTAAGAGAAACACCTGCATTTTAATTGAAATGCAAAGTAGGAAATATGTTATCACTATTATTATTCAATATAGAAGATACTACACGTAAGGGATTTAAACTAATAAAGGATATGGTAAGACCATGTAAACATTATGTGATTCCGTTTAAAGCTCAAAAACATTGATTTGATAAAAAAAATTAATTAAAACTAGAACACATTGCAGCGACAGAATGATTAGGATCAAATTTACTATTAAAGCTTTTTTCAGGAAGAGCTTAAAAATTCAGTAACAAACATAAAAATTGGAAAAACCACGAAAAAATATTTTTGTAAAATTGTTGTGTAGTTTTTGTTCAAATAAATATGCATAGTATCTGATATTCGCCCGCTTCGCTGGGTTAAAAAAAAGTCTGGTAAAGAATACTGCGTTATAGCCTTCACCTCTCTTAATCTCACTCATAACACTCCCTTTAACTCTATCCCTCTTTCATAACACTCAAAATAGGGATAAAAATTGTGTTACACAGGTAAAATATATGTATAGTTTACAATTTTTAAATGCAAAATAGTCATAATTGAGTCTATCAGAAAAGATAGCCATGAATTGTATTTCAGATTATAAAAGTTCAGACTAAATTTATTTATTTATTTATTTTTTTAAAATATATCTTTAGAAATTATAGCTCATGTATTGGTCTTATATATTAGCTATAGTACTGCAGAGTTTCATTCAAATCCATTCAGTAGTTAATTGCCTGGAAGCGTAACTAAGAAAAAAAACAAATAAACATTCTTACTTTTAAATTTAAAACATAGAGGGATATCCAAAAATTACGATTTTATAAAGTTTTCAAATTGTCAGTAGGTATATATAAAATTTAACTTTTTGAATGTGCTGTTGTAACGCTCTTTTCCCGAATGATAGGTGAGGAATTCGGTCAACTGATTTTTCATTTTTAACTCTTCTAAACACAATCAATTTCCACAAATTTTTGATTTATATTTGGGCAGCCAATTGGGAGATTGCATTTTTTTAAATATTTTTTGTAGAATTTTTTTACTACCGCACGGTAACACAGATCTCTACAATCCCATAAAAAACAATTGTGTTAAGTCTTAGCGATAACGTTAAAATAATTTTAGTTCAGTTTTTACGATCTGACAATGACATTGGTAAGCTTATAATAAAACTTGTCTACCACCATACCTTCTAGGTACTTATTTAAAAAGAAATCAATGTTAACCCTTTTTTTTTTTTTTCATATTATGACTTTAATTTGGATTGCTGAAAACCTTAATGAAATTTTCCATAAAATAAAAATAAATGAACTTTTTGTTGTTGTTTTTTTGTTTATTCACTACACCATTGTTTGTAAATTGACATTCATTGGTCCACAAAATCCGATTAAAAAACATATGGTCTATTTAAAGTTGAGCAAGAAACAATGCTATAAATTTCAACGTACGTTCAGTATCTTCAATTCGTAAATCCTGGTCAAAATTAGTATTGTACGGCTGAATTTTGTACTTCGTGAAAATCTTATGCTACACCAACAGATTTATCAAATTCTCGGGATACATACCTTTTCGAAGAACGTGGATAAGCATGCATGTGAGCTATTAACTAATTCAGATTCTTCATCATAATTATTTTACATACGCTGTCATTGTTCATGCCAGGAAAATTGACAGTACTCAGTTAATCCATTTACAAGTCTAATCGCATAATTATGATGTAAGTGATGCCAATCAGGAACCGTTATGTTTAAACTCGAGCTGTTTATTCCGAGAATTACGGTGACGTTCACCGAAACTTAAAATAAAGTCCACTATTTCCACTGTTCTTCATTTTAAGTCAAAATTAGGTAGGCTTAGGTCGTGAGCTTGTTCTGTATGCCCTGCTTATTTTGGCATATTGAATTCACTAGTTTCATTTTGATTAAATATTTTAAGCTAATCAGCCATACTGCTAACAATTAATTTATAAGGACAACCTTTCTTAGTAAAGTTATAGATATTTAATTCAAATATCTGCATCAAATCCGGTAGTTTTTATTTGTCGCAGACTTTTTTATAATGTTCGACCAATGAATAAGCCAATTTGTGACCTCGAGAGCCAAACGCAGCTTTGCCAAAAATCGAAAAAACCAGTGAAAATTTCGCCTTTTGTTCATATTTTAGCGATTAAAACTCCAAAGGGCTAGCTTTTGACATTTCCTATTCAAAATGCTTTTAAAGCAGACAAAATTTTCTACCAAATCTATGAGACTTGAATTGTCTCAGTAGACCCAATAGTTTCCGATATAAAGAAATTTTATTATTTTCTTGAAATTCGAAATTTTTTTCAATATTTTTGCGGTCGGAATGAACTTTGACCTCAATTCTTCGTAACGTCTTGTAAATCTGATTCCAAAGAATCAAAGTCAAAGTTCATTCAGGACAATAAAACATCGCAAAATTGCGAAATTCGAAAACATGTTAAATTTAAAACATGCTTAAAAGCATATTAAAAAGGTACTGTTAAAAACTAGAACTTTAGGGTTATAACCGCTAAAATCTGAAAAAGGCCGAAACTTTCACGGTTTTTTTCGATTTTTGAAAAAGCTACGTTCAGCGCTCGACGTCCCAAACTTCGATTATCCATTAGTCTAACATCGTAATTAACATGTCTGCTAAAAATCAGAACTACAGGAGTGGACACCACATACTTTCAGATGATAAGATTACTGGATTAATTATTGATATCAAATGTTTCATTAGTTTCCTAGTGAAACGATCATTAAGAATCTCGTACTTTGACTAATTCTAAACTTGTTTTTTCAAACTTTAGAATAATTTTTACGATATTACGATTTCTTTTGTTTTCTAAGACTTGAAAAGGCGAAAAGTTTGTGTTGTAATTTACTACAAAAATCAATAAAAATTTTAAATGCAAAAATTTTATTATTTTCATCTACAAAGTTGTAAATTAAATTAAAATGATGGGTATGAATCAGCGCAGCGTGGTGTAAACTTTCATCAACATTTTATTATTATAATTGTCAAAAACTGTTGAACGTTAGAAATAGAAAATAATCTTTTATTGTCTTTATTTCGTAAAATATTATGTAAATTTTCTTTGTATGTATGAAAATCACCAAATCTCAACCAAACGAATTACAACATTTTCATGACGGCTTTTTGTTTAAACAATGCAGTCTAGTACCATTTAGGGATTATTTTATCTTATCACTAAATATAATAAAAGGATAAGCAACGCTATTTCAACTAAAGATACACTACAAATTTTTCTGCATATTAAAAAAATAACGAAAGTATAAACAAGCGGAATAATAAAATGTTGTTTAAACTTTGGAATAATATTACAGCAAGAAATCAGAAATGTTCTACACACAATAGTTTTAAATTTTATATTGAATTATGTATAACTGTCTTGTGAACGTTTCACAAAGAAGGCATTTGAAAAAGTATGGCAACAAATTTTACAATGCTGGCAAAGCAATAACCGTAAAATCTGAGAAACACGTTAAAACTTAATTATATTCACACAGGGTGGCTTTTTTTAGTTGACATATGCTTCAAACTCTTAAGAAATAAGTTTTATCGATAAAAATGCTTCAAGCAACAAATGTTTGGTGTGTAAGCGCTCATCTTACGCAGACATTAAACTTGACCTAGTTTGTCAACCTTAATGAAAAGCTCACTCTACTCTATAACTGTATAATCGATAGATGAACACCTTGGATAAGAAAGTTGTTATTGATTAAAAGAAGGAACATTTTTTGCTCGAAACATTTTTCTGCAAACCGTACAGTTTAGGCAAAAACGGACTGCAAAGGAAAATTATTTTTTCGTTTCAAAATTGTTATTTGGTATAATCGTTTCTGCGAACTGGTACTCTACTCCGAATAATCTAAGTTTAAAAATCTTCCCAGATCTTCAATTGGTAGCTACAATGCTTGTCACTATGCAAACTACCGGAGTTTTTTCTTTCTTTTCAGATTTTATTTAACGCAGTTGGGTTTTAGATTTTTTGAATAATTTATTTTATTTGTATTACTAATTTTAAAAATATTCATTTCACACAGTGTTTCACGAAAATGATTATGCTATTCTTTTCAGTGGTAGAACCGTCGAACAAGTTGTACATGAATATTGAGATTGTGTAGTGTGTGAGATTGTATATTGTCATTTTGGTCTGTGAAGTTCCAGTGAGGAATGAAAATTGTTTAAAATCTAATTTTGAAATTGAAAACATTCGCTCTTGATTATACACAATCTACAAAATTTTATATAATATTTAGACGTAAATAAAATAAAGTTCAAAAACCAAAACCTAGACAATTGCAGAATCGCGCTCTTAAAAGTATAAAAACAAGACAACATTTTCATCTTAAATTGTTATGATAAGTGAAATCGTCATCGTACAGTCCGGGGATCTCTAATATTAAACAGGTTTCCACAGGCCAGGTCTCCCGACTGTAATGACGAAAATAAAAATATTTTCTTGTAAGAGCGCGATACTGTAATTTCCGGGGTTAAAGTTTTTTAACTTTATTCTATTTACACCATTTTAGGGCTATAATTTCGTGATTAAGTATAACAACATATATATATATTTGAAAAGAGCTGGTTACACCTTTTTATTTGATACCTAACACGCTGTTATTAAATCGAAATTAAATTTTTAACCATAATTGTATGTCCCTAGAGGGCACCATTTTTTTATGTCAATTTAATGTGATGCTACATAGCTTATAACCAGCGAACGATCAAGACACTTTTAACGATACCTCATTTGTTAAATTATGACAAGTAGTTTAGAAGCTAGGAGGGAACAGACGAAAATACATATATTTTAAACTATTTTGCAAATATAATTTTGTGATTAAGTATAACAATATATATATTTTTGAAAATTACTAATTACGCCCTTTCACTTCAAACACGCTATCATCAAAGCGAAATTTGTTTTCCGATAATAACTTTATATGCTCTCGCGGGCGCCATATTCAATTTAATGTGGCGCTATATCGTCTATAACCAGCGGACGATCAAATCGCTTTCAACGATACCTCATTTGTCAAATTATGGTAAGTGGTTTAGACACTAGATGGGAACAGATGAACATACATACATATCGATGAAAGACATAACCCTCGACAGAGTATAGTCGGGGTAAAAATAATAAGCCAACAAAGTAATCGATATAAAAAAAAATTGATAACAATCTAAATGCACACACAACCATTAATGGTAACTTTTATTTACACAAGTAAAATTATATTCTAGAAAAGTTTTTAGGTACCACAACTATACAAATTATCACTTCATTAAAATGTAAAAAATACTGACTTTCATGAATCATTTTCATCATCTTTGGGTATCTTTGCTAATAGATATATTTGCACAAATGAAAATATTTTTAAGTGATTCAAACCACATGAAAGAAACAAAACGCCGATATTACTATAAAATGTTTATTTTTTATCTTTTTTTGAAAGTTGATGAAGAAATGTTTACACAAATAAATTGCTTCTTTTAAATCATAAAAGGTTGTATTTTTTATCCGAAGTTGGATTTCTTACTTTAGCGCTTACCAGTAGAAGAGCTAGTATCACACACACACTTACACTCGTACTTAAATACTTCATTTAATATCCGCAGAATGGTGGCTTTCCGAACTGTGTCATCTTATGAAACCAAGATCCGATCGTTTCAAGAATATCCTGCGTGTTTGAAATATCATTGGAAAATATTTTAACACCGATCAGGATACCCATGATGTATCCAGAAGGCTGCCATTTTTTACCTAAAAATTCAAAACAAAAAAATTTTGTCTAATCCGAAAAAAAAATTTTCTGTTAAACTGGAATAGCCAATAAAAATTTTACAAGGAGATTTGGGTAGTGGTTGCAATAGCCATTCATATGGAAAAGTAAGATATATAAATAAAAAATTTAGTCCTGTTTTCAATTCAATTTTTGGTTAAAATTTTTAGGGTTTAATATTTTAACTCAACTTTGAAAACTTCTTGGGTATTGTGGCCAATATTATTTTGAAGACGCGAGACATTCTTGAGACCTAAGGATTTTAGTTTTATAATATAAGATGGCTTAACTCCCTAGGCCACTATTCGCGGACAGCACATTAATTGTAAAATAAGTTTAAGTGTTTTACTGGTTACTCTGTTGGTTAGTATAAGAAAAATTGTAAGTATGCCAAATAGTCGACAGTAAATTTTAATGTAATTGTTCGATGTGTAATATTTAAGTGAGTCATGAAGTTATTGCAGACACCCCTTCGCTCAAATTCATATGCCACAGTTTTTCGATACCAAAACCAAGGTGCTACCAAAAAATTGAAATTTGTGTATGTCAGTTAATGAGTATTTAATACGCCTTCTGTATAAATTTCAATTTTATTCTCTGTACGGTTTACGATAAATTAATCATTAAAAACAGCCCTTTTTACATGGTGGTTTGTTTTTTAGTCGATAGGTGCTTTCAATTTTTCAATTTACGATATCGAATACCTTAAAGAGTTGAAAAGAAAATGATAACAAAAATTTAAAATTTTTTTTATCAATTAATCACTATGGTATAGGTCGTTTGTGAAAAATGCATGTAGCATCTCTGTACGATTTATGAGAAATGTGCTAAAAAACTGACATTGATAGTTAATTTCTCATTGAACGTTCAAAGAATCGATATGAATTTTTCACAAAAGACATATAAAAGGATTATTAATTGATAAATATAATTTTTAATGTTTTTCGATCATTTTCATTTCTTCGGTATCGAAAAACCTTAAAACGAATATTTACAGGATAATTACAAACATTACTTGATAAATGCTAATTTCACGAAATAAAAATAAAAGATTGTTTTTACTTTATATCATCGAGTATATCCTTGGTAGTGTATACGAAAGTTAAAAGACTATATTATACTGAAATCTTTACTTTCTATCTAATGTTAAAAAAAAGTTATGTTAACAAACAAAATCTAAATCATGTTACAGACGTAATACTGAATAGAAATAGTACTTGAAAGTTTTCTGTGTAATATAGCAAAAAAAAAAAAAAAAAACAACATGTAAAGCTCATTAACATTCAACCCCTAAACTTCTACTAATATATTCGAATGACAACACACGATAGCGTTGTTTTATAATTAAAATCATAATTTTAATTATGACAGTTATATTATTATTTATATTTATGAATAAATGCTAATTTTTTATATGCAAAGATTGTTATCAATACGAAAAATGAATAAATTTATAACTATTGTGTGCATAACAGATACAACCTATGGCGGATATTACCATTGGTCTGTAAAAATTGATGCTTTAGAGCAATGTTAACAAGCTCTTGATGAAGTCATATATTGAATACCATTATAATAAAAATAAATTTCTACAACTTTGCTGATGTAGAATGTAGGTATAAATAAACTTTTGTACTAATAAAATTCAGAGAGAAAAATTGACTTCGAATAAAATTGAATAACAAAAACTTGAATAACCTCCGTGCCTTACTTATTTATTATCCTCTCCATTTACAGTTACTGCGTTTACCACAGAATTTTCTGCCTCTAAAAAGTGCAAAGGTTAGTTGCAATTAGTTGCAAGTTGTAAGAGCCAGTGCTTACATATGCGAGATTGTAGTGCTTACAGTGGTGCTTACATACGCGAGCAATGACATAATCATCTCGATACTGCTTTATATTTTTTGCTTCTTCTCTGTAATTTTATCGATAAAATCGTACGATGTTTTTTTACTTCACATCTCTGTAGGTGAGAATCCAGACTCTCTTTAATATTTTCATCTCTAGCATTATTTCTCTATTATTACGCAGATTTTCACTTGCAGTATGTTCCAACCAATTAAATTGGTACACTAACGCCAACTCCTTTTGGAGTTACCGAGGCAGCAACGTAGGTACATTGTTCTTCAAATACTGATTTTCCCGTAAGATTTGCGCCTTTGAACCCAACATATTTTTGTTTTCTCGAAAAAAACTTATTTTTTGAGTTTCAACAGTAAGTCAAGTTAAAGAAAGCTGCCTTAACACCCATTTTGTTTCTAAGAAGTACCCAGTATGTAAATTGATATTCACCCATGTTTTACCATCACGCAAAAATTCTTCTGAAATTAATTTGGATGAGGGAGCAATGTAGTCTATGTAAAGGTATCATTTCCTTAAATTTATATTTTCATAACAGAAAAAGTCCATTCTCCTGCTTTATTAATTGCGCTGCAATCCATTACGACTTGTTTACAGAGACATGGAAAAGAAAGAAGGTTCAAAATTTAAAGCTACCATACAATGTGTATATTTCATTTTCGAGTTGAAATCAATAACTTTCTATCACAGAGACAATAAATATTATTGCTTTTAATAGCAGCTAAACATAAATTCTCTGTTATCAGTTCTTACTTTTATTTTTATTTTCAAACTATTTTCTATAAAATTAAAGATATATAGAAAAGTTTCAATTAGTTAATTAGTTTGTGTTAGATCTTAATACTAACTATATCGCCCAAGGGAATTTGTGGCAAATAAACTGCGTTTTACTGTTATTTTGTAAGCCTAACGTTTGCACTCTCATGCTAAAAAGAATAAAAAATACAAATGTATCAAGATATTGAAGAGATATACATACAAGTGATGGGACGAATGTTAAATATTAATTTTCAATATTCGTGAATGCTATCAAATGAAGCACTCACAAATTCTAATGTATTAACGTAATTAATCCTTATATATTGTTTCTCTAGCATGTTTTTTTCTGTCCATACCATATCTTCCTTATTCCTTTTCAAATTTCATGTTAGCCTCTGACGAAAAATATACTCACGGACTAAAATTTTACCGCTTAGGAAAAAACAGGCTGGACAAACAATAAATAATTTTAACGAAAAAATATACCTATATTTTAAATGTGAAGACATCATTAAGAAGGGAATCATTTAAAGCTGCGTGCGCGATTATTTAAAGCTGCGTGCGCGATTAATTAAATCAATTAAATGACTTGTAGGGACCATTACATTTATCAAAAGAAACGATGATCAAATAAATTCTCATATGAAAATGAATTTTACGCTTCGTATATGTAAATTTTAAGTTTATATCAGATTACTTTTACCATAACCTATATTCAAGCATAAAATATGGAATAAAACCAACGATGCAGTCAATATTAACGAGTTAAGGGTACAACGTTAGTGCATGCATAGCCTATAGCAAACTCTACTACACCCACACAATGTTTACTTCTGCTTCTGACCAAGTTTATTTAAAATTATGTCTGTCAGTCATATCCGTTTTAGTGCAAATACTACATAGGGTGTCCAAAACTGTACAATTCAAACATTTCTTTAAAAATAACGCTGCAAATGATTATATTCAACAGAATATATATTGCTATTATATTCAACAATTGTGTGAATTCATAATACCTTGGTGGAACAAGTGAATCAATATGTATAACTTGGAGCTCTTGTAGTTGAAAATGGCAGATGTGTGCATAAAATCTAGAGGCGTGTGACTCTCTAAAAGTGGCTTTCAATAAATTCAGATCGCTACTGACAAATAAAAATATTTCCAAAAGAACAAAAGTGCGGGTGCTAAAGTGTTATGTGTGGATGCATGCAAATTGTGGACTGTGACAAAAAAAAAAAACAGAAAAACTCCTGGAAGCAGCGAAGATGTGGTTTTATCGACGAAGTGACCGTATTTCATGGACCAAACACATTTCCTATAACAAAATGGTAAAATTGTGTAAAAAGAAAAAGATAACTTACTGGGGCATATTATACGAGCTAGAAAGTTAAAATACAATTTATAACTGGAAAAATTGCGGGATCAAAAGCACAAAGAAGAACTCAAACTTCATTCATAAGTATCTTAATTCATAATAACATGAGAAGAGTAGACTTATTCCGTCTGGCTGATGATCAATGGAACGCTATGATTACCAAAGTCTGTACATAGCAAGTACTCGTTATTATATTATTATTATATTTAACTATGTCTTCTGGCTTTACCATAGTGTCTAAAATTAACCCACACATACATAAAAGCTATATTTTCTGAGAGGTGGCCTACGCCAACATCTGTCACTGAGTGTGAATTTATGTAAATATGTCATTTTAGACGAAAGCGTTCACGTCATTACTCCACAAAGAGTGGTCTCGCAGCGTGGCCTTTTCATCTCCGGCCGTTGAGCAGGCAGTGAGGCTTCTAAGACAGAGATTGCATTAGATTGCATGGCAGCAATATACCGCGTCAAACGTTGCCGACAGCCGCTTCAGAGGAAAGCTACCTTAATAATTGCATTAAGTTTCTTGGGGAGAGCTTGATTTGGAAAACCACAACAACCTGTATACGGACCAACCTTTGGGGCTAATTATCAGGTTGTAAAGAGTATCTCTAAAAGGTCTGTGCCAGGATCTACCAGATATAGTACGTAAGTTGGTCAAAAGAGGAAACGTAGGCATAATTATCTCGTGTTTAAAATGGTCGAAATTCCTATTAAGTTCTTAAAGTTAATTTTTCGTTACATTCTGTTGAAAAAAAAATATAACCATAACTTTAGCATAGGGAACTGCAAATATCATGCTGGAAATACTCTTATTGCGTGTAGTGTCGTCGAAAACAGACGAGTCAATCTAAACTATAAAAATGTTCCATTCTTGACGGCATTCGAAATTTTCTCATAACCACTCATCACACCAAATGCGTTATCGTTATGAGATAATATTAAAATTATTAATAAATTTTTTTTCTTAATATGTATTCCATTGATTGCAAAACACATATATTTCTAAAAAAATTTTACACAGTTAATCGAAAAACAAAAAGTTTGCGTTGTTTGGTTTTGATCAAGAAAACTGTTTCATGTTTTGTAGGAGATTGTTTTAAAATATTTCTCCTTATGAACTGAAAAGATAACTTTTTGAGAGTCAACGGAAACGGAAGGTTTGGATTGAAACGGGTGGCCTTGAAAATTATTATACGTCGTTCATGACAAGAAGAAAAAAAGTTTCTTACTAGGTATCATTTTTCAGTTGTAGGCATTCAGTTATAGGCAAGATTTCAGTAATATTACATCCCTCCGCCCACATAGAAAAACAAATTACTTTAGTAATTTGTTGAAAAAATAATTTTTTAATTTTCTGATACTGTTAAGTAGGGCACCTGGCATAACAAATATTCAAATGCATATACTCCAAAATGCATGGCAGTTGTGAGTATTTTCTAAGTTAAGTTTGTCAAATGCATAGTGGGCTTTTAGGGTAAATAAAATAAAATTAAATAATGAGTTTATTGTTTTCGTTTACGAAGTGGAGTATTTTCATTTACGCAAAGGCAGCATATTTGAATTTGAAATCGTTTTAAAAATAATACACAACCCTATATAGAAGCTTAACTCTCCACGAAGTGAAGCTCTGACCAACAAATATACCATATACCGCCACATACAAGGTTTAGAGACACTGTTATTTATATTAAATTATATTTTATACACATGCATCTAGTCTATATGATAGCGATGCCTATCCTAATAGAATAATATTTTGTGTAAAATCATATAGCATTATGTGGTTTTTAAAAGTCGGTATATACTTCAGACTACAGAAAATTTTTTTCTGCATTAAATTAAAGAAGCTATTTATTTTTATTTAAATAGGTTCAGTATCGCGTACTGAATGTAAATGCACAAAATCCTTTCAAAAACAGCCGGTGGAAGTGCCCTCAATGTAAGGAAAACCGTTTTGGGTAATAGTCTTAATTGTAGATACTTAAATTTCCAGTCTTTTTTGTAATTGATTATTTTGTTGTATCACGAACCGTTAATGACTTCTACGACTATGACGATTTACTTATTGATTATTTGACCGTTATCTCTTCTAATATTTACTTCTCAATTATCTGTAGCTGTAATGCAAGATTAACGCATAATATCTTCAACAACAAGAGTTTTAGAAAGGATTATTATAGAAAGAAAAGTTTAAAGTAAAAGTTTTAGAAAATATATGGATTATAAAGTTAAGTTATTAGCATTTTATTGTTTAAACAAATAGTAGCAGAGCTATTGGACAAATAGTCAATAAGTAAATCTTCATAGTCGTACAAGTCATAAACGGTCAGTAATACGAAACAAATTGTTTCACAAAGCAGATAGGTAATTTAATTATGTACAATAAAGAAAATTATCATTTTCGGTCTAAAGTACCAGGTTATGGAGATATAGCCTTAAATGCTTTTCCTTAAGTGCATTTACATTCAGTACGCGATACTGGACCTATTTAAATATAAAAACAAGTGAAAACAAACAATTGACTGAGTTAATTGTTAAAATACCATGCATAGTCAGTGTTGATTTCTTTATCATATTACACATACAAACATGTGACACATACATAACTGATAATCAAGTACAGTTCATATTATAAAATTTCCGCCTAATTGACGCCCTTACGGGTAAACAGTGATGTTTACAAAAAAATGTTTCAAACAAAAGTTGTTTAATTTTTGATAAGGAACATTTTTTTACATTTAAACTTTTGTTCTTTCTCTAACGGTTTACAAGATGGGTCCTACGGACCCAAGACCCAATTGGCCAATGATGCTCATTTACGAACTTGACCTCACTTTTTACGTCCTGAGTACGCTGTAAAAATTTCAGCTCGATATCTTTTTTCGTTTTTGAGTTATCGTGTCCACAGACGGACGGACGGGCGGGCGGACAACCGGAAATGGACTAATTAGGTGTTTTTATGAACACCTATGATAAAATTTTTTTCCTAGCATCATTATTTTTAAGCGTTACAAACTTGAGACTATATAACCTGTATTAATAGTAGTCTCGACGTTGTTTATATATTGAAATCATTGAGGCAAACATTTAAACCGAGCATCAAATAACGTATATACGTTATTGTATGAACAAAGTATTAATCATAATAAGTCGTATGTTGTTTTTCCTTTTTTTTTTTTTGAGTGCGTTCTATTTTTTCTTTTGTACTTTTTTGTTATTTATTTAAGTAATAATAAAATTTAGAAAATATGTAGAGTTATCACTTACTTCCATTCAATGATGTCGATTTTTTTACGAACTGATGGAGACTTGGAAGACTTTAACGCTTCAAAATAATACTATAAATAATCAGTGATATAATCAGTTTTAGATACTTATATCACTTTCTATTAACGATAATCAATTATTGTTATTTGAGGTGATTAGGAGCGCTTTAACTTAAAATGAACAAGTATTTAATATTATTTTTGTTTACATTCCAAAGTAACTGTAAAAAAGTTTTGTGAAGCTGCTAGCCAGGATTACACTAATGGTTCTTAAATAAATTATTTCTTCCGAGCCGGTATGTGTTAATATTTTAAATCATAATACTAAATAGATTTTTTTTTTGACACGCTCATGTATAATTGTTTATTGAATAAAGTTTATTATTATATTATAATATTATTACTCTAACAAGTTTTTTTCTGCCCTACCGTTATCTTCCTTATTCCTTTATCAAATTCCATGATTCACCCCTCATTTTTAAGCTTATTACTTATGTCTAGATTTGACGTAAATGTACCGCTTCGGAAAAAACACGCTAGACATATAATTACAATCTTTATTATATGTTTTCCTAATATTAATTATAGAACTTTGAATTTTTTTCTACGAAATTTGTTGTTTGTTGTTTTTAGCCACGGGTTACGGTAACAACAGGAGCGGAATTCCTCACGGGTTGAGCTAGTTATTTATTATTATTATTAATAACACAGAATTATGAATAAATATACGTTAGAAAGTGTTTCTTATCTCTAAAGTTACTATGTCTGTGAGTGTCTATAACAATATTGATTCAGTAAAAGGAATTTTTTATAAATATTATTTAAAAAATTTGCTGTTCGTATTGATGTTCTCAGAAGATTTTTACTGTATTCACAGGCAACGGCGACGTTTTCTTCCTGCGTGCTTCGAAAAAATTTAAATAAAACTTATAGACGGTAATCGCATAATTTTCTTAGCTTATACACTTGTCAAACATTTACTGACAAGTATACAAAGACATGCTCGTATCTATATTTAGTGGAATCATTCTTTATTATTAGTTACTATAAAAATTGTCATTTGAAATTGTTTTTTATTTGTGTGTTCATCGTTATTAATAATCCAAAATTTGGTAAAAAATAAATTTCAGGAAATAATGGAAGTAAACCGGCATATGCTTCAATTTTTTGTGGAAATGGTTTTAGGAAAAATTATTTACTATGTAAATTTTAATAAAATGCAAATAAGGTTGTTTTTGTGTATTGTACATTTGTATATTTTATGTTTCTCAATTCTAAGTTAAATTTATTTTTGAAATATAATATGAACTCTGATTAATACCAACATATGATGTTATATTCATGCTATTTATTTAATTTATACCATCAAGCTGCCAAAGCAGTTAGTAGTCCATTTAGATTATATAACTTGTTGAGGAAATTGAGTTAGTTTGTTTATAAAAGAGAGTCTTAGCTATCCAACTTGTAGGTTTGTTTGAGAAAATATTACATCTAAAATTACGATCCGGCTTTTAATTGTGCCAAAGCAGAAAGCCACATTAGTAGATCTATTCAACATTAGAGGATGTGACGGCACTTTTTCGGAGACTTGGTAAAATGCCAACATTATTCCTTTACAAATAGAGTGAAAATCCCTCTTGCGCTTCAAATTACCGTTTAATATCCTTGACTAGTAGTGTTTGCAAACTTCAAGAAAAAAAAATGGTCAGTAAACAATCGCTTGGTATGATATTCCCTCCATATTATCTACCATCAACAGAATAGTTTTCGTAGAGGTTAACTATTATTTTTTTAAGCAAGAAATAAGAATCTGCTAACAAAACGTTCCAATAAAAAAATAAAGTGGGCCTTCATTTTTGGAAGTGGACCTTCACCATCGGAAAATCAAAGTAGACACATTTTTTTAATTCTACACGAAAATAAGATGATCCGCATTTTACTGTTTTTTGTTATACCAAACCAGTTTTAACAAATTAGCCTGAAATATTAAAAAAAATACTCTGTGTACTCATTATTTGTGCTTTTTTTGGTTGGAGTACTTCGACAAGAGCCACGATAAACTACTCCTAACTTGTTCAAAATTTTGTTTTCTGTGGATATAAAACGCTATAATAGACATTTCCAATAAATTTTTCGATGTACCAAAAACACGTCGAATCGATAGGAACCAAAAAAATGATTCCTACCCTAAAATATTTACATTTAAAAGTATTTTGTAATAAATATACAGGCTTGTGAACATTAAAACACTTCAGAATCGTGCACCATGAATCATGACGTCATCTGTTATGTCAATTCATAGCATACCAAAGAGTTTACACAACTAGAGAAGGTCAGGGCCCAAAACTTGCAATATTATGAGTGGGAGAGGACACGTATTTAAAGTATTTTTATTTACACGTAGAGTATTTAAAAAGTAGAAATGTCAAAAGAAACTTTATTTACATAACAAACACAATATAAACAGTTTAATTTTTTGTAAAATTAACTATAAGTTTTCTTGCATTTTCATCTACCAATATTTCAATTACAATATTTCTGAAAAAACAAATTCTGTACTTAGTATATTGTAAGACAGGGACAGGGACACAGGGGAACTTACTGACAATCTTCTCTCTCATTCATCATATCGCATCCACTTACAGGCTAGCAGATCCCTCGCGGATACGATTCTCTATGTATATAAACTCTTTGGATTCAAAACCATTCATAAAAGGTCATCATATTTATATTATCTTGCAAAAATTTAAACTTTAATATTAAATTTTCAGTTAAATTAAAAATCGATTTCGATAGCTTAGATGACATTTTTTGGACTTTTAAGGAACTAACTTTTAAGGCAAAAAAACTGATAAAAAACGACGAATAACAACAGGTTGGTAAATCCCTGATATTAATTTAATAACAAAAACAATAATTGTAAAACAAAATATTTTTTTAAATATTGTGTTGTGGAAATATATAGTTCAAGGGTAGACAGTTAAAAATTTCATGGTTAATATGAACAACGATAAAATATCATGGCGTATATATTATTAATTAATATTTTCAAATATGTCAATCTGTCATACAATAATTTATGTAAAAATATACAACAAAATTAACTAGTAGTTTGAACTAATGATGTAATAATTATACCTATAGGTATTTTTGTTCATAATAACCAATTTCCAATCAAATACTATGTCATAAACAAACATAGCTATAAATAAGGGTATATCGTTCATATGGATCAATAAAAAACATATTTTTCATTTGAAAGTTTTGTTTTCAACCGACCAAAAAGTCGGGAGGAGATTTTTTATAGTTGAATATCTTCACTGATTGTAATAATCGATTTTAATAATTCAAATTAACACTTCAAACCAAAATGAAAATTGAATCTGAATGGAAACTCAATTTCTACCCGGCTTACACCGAACGCAATTTAAGTTTCTTAAGTTTTTCTCCGTAATTATAAAATATACAAGGTTTCAAATCTGTACATTACTTCAACGTCGTCCGATAGTATTAAGTTGTTCATATTAATTTCCTAAACTCGTTTTCAAAATTTTTATTCCTCTAAGTTTTATACTTTTGATAGAAAACAGTATTTTTAGTTTCATAAATAGAGCTTATGAAATCATAAAACTGCTTTGCAACCCATAATTGTAAATTTGGTAAAATGAGGTCAAATTTGTTAAAGTATAAAGAAAGCATTATATACCTTTTATATTTTTTGGGTGCACACTCGAGTAGTATCGTAGTAAATTCGTAGTAAATTCTTTCGCAGATGGAAACCAAAATAATTATAATAAGAAAGATGTTTATCCAGGTAATACTCTATATGGAGTCAGGTGTTTGAAATTTCAAACGAATACTTAGGGGAAGCTAAGCAATCAGTCTCAAAAAATAACATAGGCAGCCTAAAATACGAAACTAGTGGATGTGCATTGGCATGTACATAAAATACGAAACTAGATTTTTGATAGATAAGTTGGCCATATAGAAATATCCTTGTAAATATAATATTCACTTAGAAGTCCCTGAACTTAATGAGAATGTACTAGGATGTATCAATAACAGGGGCAGTAAGAGAAATAAAATAAACTAGTTGGTTTCTATCCTTTTCACAGTAAATGTTTGAAACACACATTTACAGTAAAAAACGTTCAGAGTAAAAAACGAAGCCAATGTTTGACAAAATTTGGAGCTTTCATAATTTTCAAAAACGGACCGAGAACCTAGAACCGCTACACGTATTGTCGTTGAAAGATACGAAATTCATATTAGTTTGATAGTGCTAAGTTTACTACCGTAAAATTAAATACTGCACACATAGTTAACATATTATTGAGTACTGCGTATGGGTGTACTTCTTATTTACTACCACATATGCACGGATCCTACGTTTCCTACGGATCCTGCGCGTGCGTACATCAAGATCTTACATTATGGTAGAAATGGGTTGATCTTTTATAATAGTTCTGCGCATGAGGTTGATCTTTTATGATAGTTCTGCGCCTAAAATATAACAGCGGCGAAAAATACCGCGCATACGAAAACCGTAAGTTTGTACATTAAAATATTTTAATATTAATTACTCTGAAAAAACGTAAAATGTTTTAAATAAATTTAACGAATATAAATTATTGATCAAAGTCAAAATTTTAACCCTATGATTCAACATTTAGAAAAAATGCAAAATGGGAATATAGTTTTAATGTAATCGAATTTGCATTGTTTTATAAACAACGTTTGTAATTAAGTGAATGTTCTGTTTCAGATTTCAGTCGCCTTTCAAAACTTTATAAGTATAATTATATTTTTTAATATTACCTTTGTTTATGTACGTCTTTCAATCAAAATAATAGGTAATAATAAATATCCTACTAAGAAATATATCAAAAACTATACACTTGGAGTCAAAGAATTGCTATGTTTTCATACGTTCTGTTTTGTTATTATATAATCATTTTGGAAAGGTAATAAAAGAAACAATCCTTATGTCTTCTTATGGAATGAATCCCAAAGGAGTAATTATTTTTTATTGCTCCTATATAAACAGTATCAATATACGTAATACCTACATTGGAATGTATATACCTATAAGATTCACAAACATAGCATAGAATGTATTTAGAGAAGCTTATTTTTATTTTGTTCGTCAAAACAGAGCCATACTTTTGGCTAGTATCCATACTAATATTATAAATGCGAAAGTAACTCTGTCTGTCTGTCTGTCTGTCTGTTACTCTTTCACGCCTAAACGGCTGAACGGATTTTGATGAAATTTGGTATGGTGATAGATGATAACCTAGAAATGGTCATAGGCTATAAATAATCACGCCATAGTTCTTAGGGGGTAGGCAGTAGGCAGATAACTAAATTGAGTTAGTGATTTTTAGTCGTTTTTGTTGGGACTTTTGCTCTTTCACGTCTAAACAGCTGAACAGATTTTGATGAAATTTAGTAAGGTAATAGATGGTTACCTAAAAACGTATATAAGATCAAAATGATCACGTCATCTATTTAGGGGGTAGGAAGTAGGCAGGAAACTGAATTGAGTTAGTGATTTTTTTATGGTTTTTGCTGGGAGTTTTGCTCTATCATACCTAAACGGCTGAACGGATTTTGATGAAATTTAGTCAGGTGATAGATAGTAACCTAGAAAAGGATATGGAATATGGGGGGAGGGGTGAAAGTGGGAATGTTGCCCAGCAAAGCGGGTAGTTCACAGCTAGTACTCTATATATGTAATGTCTTATGTTATTTCAAAGTTAATAATCACACAATTTTGTTTGAAGTGTTCATAAAATGATGAAACAAACCAATTTTCCCAATTCCATTTCTCATAAAATAAAGTTCGAAAACTAAAACCCCGACTCTCTAACAAAATCGTGCTCTTAAAAGTATGAAAACAAGAAAATATTTTCATCCGAAATTGTTATGATCAGTAAATTCGACATTACAGCCGGGGGACCTCTAAGATGAAACAGTTTTACACAGGACGGAAAAGAGTTCCCCGTCTTTTATGACAATTTTACTGATCATAACAATTTCAGATAAAAAAAAATTTCTGGTTTTCATACTTTTAAGAGCACAATTTTGTTAGAAAGTCGGAGTTTTGTTTTCGAACTTTATTTTATTAAAGAGGGCGCCATACTCAATTTAATGTGACGTCACATAGCCTATAACTACCGGACTACCCAGATCCTTTAACGATACTTTATTTGTCAATATATGATAAGAAGTTTAGAAGCTAGGAAGGAACAGATATATACATTTTCAACTATTTTGCAGTTGTAATTTTGTAATTAAGTATAACAATATATATATTATTGAAAATTGCTAATTAGGCCCTTTAATTTGATACCATTAAATCAAAATTTGTTTTTCGATCATAAAATGTTCTCTAGAGGGAGCCATATTCAATTTAATATGACGCTACATAACCTTTAACCAGCGGACGACCAAGCTGCTTTTAACGATACCTCATTTGTCAAATTATGATAAGTAGTTTAGAAGGTAGGTTGGAACAGATGAACATACATACATATCGGTCAAACACATAACCCTCGCCATTGTATAGTCGGGGTAAAAACAAGATAAGCATGGGTCCATTTGAATATTATGAATTTTAATGCAGATTAAAAGTAATACAAAAGCTGTATTCTTTGAGTTTTAATCCGAAAAATTAAAACGTACGAGCTATTTTTCCCCAATAGTTTTCGATCTACGGGCTATGTTCCACCGTTAGTTTATGATCTACTAGTCCCAGTCATTCAACAACTTTTTCCAATTCTTTCCAAATAATAAAATAATAATAGTATATTACACATATATGGATCCAAAGATCTGAGACATTCTTTAATTGCTCCCTTGGTGTGTATACTATTTTTCTCCCCGACGGATATAGAAAGCGGTAACTTCGTTTTGCACGGCGGACAAGCGGACAGAAAGTTGACATTTTCTGCACGGAGGTGAGAAATGTTATTTAAAAGCAAGATTTGTTAATCCCCAAAAGTATGTACGCACGCAATGTGATATTTTATTGTATGCGTATTTCTTGCGAGGAAAATAAGTACTCTACGTAAGGTTAGTTTAGGTTACATTGGCTGTCCACGAAGGACACACTTAGACCATAGAGCCCATTGTGATACCATATAAGTGTTTTAACACCTTTTTGCTGATAATTTCATTTATCAGCTCCTCAATTTCAAAGGCTGAGAGCACCTCCTTCATGTATATACCCTGCATTACACCAGCCCATCACGACTATTAATAAAATTAATTTTGTTGCGACGGCGGGAATCGAGTCGCGGACGGAATTTGTTACGCCTTAACCAACTGAGCTAATAGGGTGACGTTCTTTACGTTACTAGTCAAGAATTTCTTAGTTAATACTTTGTTTATAAATTGAAAATTTTGTAGTTTCGTCAATGACGGATATATTAATAAAAACTAAATTTTGTCCTTTGGTTTGAATGTATTACACGCGAACAATGTTTTTTGTTCAAAATGAACTGACTAAATACAGTATTTACTTAGATGGGTCTCGATATTATTTATAATTGTGTAATGATAAAAACACTACATTATATTTGGTATGGGAGGGTTCCAGAAAATGTTAACTCTCAAATACAGTTAACCTTTTTCTACGATATACATTAAATTGATGCCAAGTGTACTAATGTTGTATTACACTTATAATGATTTACTAAATAGCAACAACCTACTAGTTGAATAAATATGACTTCTCTACTAGTTGATTTTATGAAAAACTTGGATGTCTTCCATAAAATAAATTGGCAATATCAAATTGCAGTTAACTTTTTTCTCGCTTACGCTTTAGATGCAAAAACTTAAATATTATTAGTAGAAAATTTTTTCAGGTGAAAATTTGGTTTCTATTTTTAATAAAGGATGGAAGTTTAATAAAATTTATTGGTGCTGCTTCATGTATTAATTATCTTCTAGAATATACACAAGCAACAGCCAACGATGAGCATGAGGCTAACAAGTAACCTTAGGGTTAATACTTTTTTCAGTTTTCTTTCTACTATTTTGTCAATTATAGGTCTTATATAAATCTCTTTTTGTGTATATTCTAAAATTTTACTACTAAAATAGACAAGGAGTACCCCTAAAAGATTTAAAAGATCCTTATTTTATATTACAAAAGATGTACGTATTTATTTATATTTTTGCTGTAATATGGTGTTAAGCAAAGCCCTGCTTTGAATGCAAACCAAATCTGGTAACGCAGGAGCTCCGTCAAATTATAATTTAAGTTAAATAAAGCACATTTCAAAATCAAAAAGTATATTCTTAAATTGGGATCTTATCTTAATCTAAGCAAAACCGATTATTCCTTACCTAATCAATAAGCGATTCAAACGAATGTACGAACTTCGTAAGTACTTACGTACTTCGTACTTGTGTATGTACTTTATATGTTTATCAGGAGTAAAAAAAACAGCATGGAAAAAACCAAATTCCAAGGTAAATTTATTATTTAGCCGCTTTATTTCCCATACTACTTTCTGTTTAAATTAATGACTTGGGTATTTTTGGGATTAAAAATGAAAAATACGATCTATGGATGTAAGTCTAACTTTTCAGGTACAAATTATTTTGCACGTTGACAAACAATTGGGCGATTTTAAAAGTTCAGAACACATTGAAAAGGACATTTCGTTATTGCAGCAAAATGTAGGTAACTACTAAGTAGCAACCCCCGTTACCCATTCTTGTAACAAATAAAAAGGCTGCATACCACAAAATCTGATTATATAACATATTAGTTTACATGAAAAAATTTTCATTCAATTTTATTTAACTGTACATTTAGTAACCCATAACCACTATGGGTTGCATTCATTAAGTATCTTACAACAAAATGTAACTTTATGCATTATAACTGTAAGTTCAAAAATATAGTCTAATAAAATTAAAAAGAACAACATTTTTCCTAAGTTGCGCCCATGGATAAATAGTAATTTTTACGAAAGAATGATTCAAATAAAAATTGTTAATTTTTTTATAAGGAATAATTTTTACATTTTAGTTTTTGTTCTATCTCTAACGGTTTACAAGATGGATACTTTTTCATTTGATTGAATGAGCAAAAAAAAATCCATTTTAACAATAGTATATCTGGCTCAACTTTGATGCTAGAAAATCGAACAAAAAACGAAAATGTGCACAATTACTTCAGCTAGAACTTCTATTTTTATGCATAGTGTTTTTTTAATTTGTAAAAAACTGATTAAAGCCCCCCAACTACCTCCAAAAAGGAGGGGGGCTAGGTACGTTCGTGAGAGGTCGAATTTTTTTTACGAAGTGTTCACACTCTAATAAACAACTGTGGAAAATTGGAAAGGTGCATTATTTTTTTCATTTTAGATATTAAATTTAATTGCACTAATATGGTTTCAGTGAATAAATTTATTGAAATATTTTGATCAGTGTATTTAATATTTTAAAATGGTTAGTTACACAATTTTGATTGATCTTCACGCCATAAACATTAAATGCTCATTATTAACGGACTAGTTGTAATATTTTACAGTACCTATGTATTACAACATACTGCTTGTTGGTATTAGTAGGGGAACCAGGATTAATTAAACCAATAAATAAATATACAATTCAAAAATGATAATGAAAATAAATATGCACAATAATTATATTTTTATAAATTTTTAATCTCTATTTTAAATTAAACAATTTTTATTAAACATGCGGGGTTTTTATTGTTGCATTTAAAAAAAGCTCAAGATGTTTAGGGTCGTTAAAGTAACTGAAAATAAACGAAATTATACATTTATTCAAAAGTAAAAAAAAAAGAAAAAAAACGAAATAAATAGGGAGGTTTTGGCATCTAATAAACCTCTTCTAACGCGCAATGGTTTTAAATTAGATGCCGAAACCTTCCTTTTTTTTAGTTTTTTTGTCTTTGAATAAATTCACGTAAAAACATTATTTTGAGCAGACCATTTATTTGTTCGTTGCTTGGAAAACTTTCCCGATGTGTTCAATTGTGTCATTTCTCGTTTATTTAATTGGGTCTGTGTGATTTCAGTATCAATAAGTTTAAGTTAAAATATTAAGGAAAATACTACGTTAACGGAAAAGTGTAAAAGTTAAGGAAATTTTCAGTTTCTACGGTCAGCAGATAAAATCACGATGATAAAATAAATTTATAATTCGCAGATAATAACGGAAACCTGTACCAGGTTACAATTATGGTTAATATTCCGCTTTTTACTTGTGCAATCAAACCAAAAAAGATTTGATTGAATAATGTTTTAAATCAGGGTAAATATTTAATCACCTGTGATACGATTTAGGCAACTCGGTAGCTTATGTGTATAAGTGGCGGAATGTTTATCATTGAATTTAAGAAATTGATTAGATAGGTACAATATGGACTAGGTGTTCCAGGGTTTGTCCAGGCAGAAATATTTTTGTCAGGATTTTTTTATTTTTACAGTTGTGATAGATATTTTGGTCAAGTTTTGAGCTATCACACTGAGATATTTCGAAAATAGAACTCAAAATGAACAAATTAAAAAAAAAAAAAGTAATTCCGCGATAAGGGTAAAAATTTATTGGCTTTATATATTAAAAATCGATCGGTATCGATCGGTCATACTAAATTTTTCTGCAAGTAAATAAAATTTGCAATAAAATGGTCTTTTAAAAATTTATTCCATTTAACAAACGATGTACAATGTTTATATATTTCGATGTATTTAATTAATAAGATGGCGTATTATAAGTAAAGCTTAGGCTAGGAACTATAGATTCTAAGACGTATTGTAATTCACAATTGTAAGCTGACGATATTAAATAAATAATTTTAATTCATTCATTCGATGATTGTGCAGACCGTCACCAAATTAGCAACGAGTTACAAACACAATAAGAGTAATTACGATTACCTAATTCATACTGATGATGACTACTTGGTAGTCGAGATATATATTTATATAATACACTTAAATTGATCTAGGGACTTGGAGCAAAAATCGAAAGCTATTAAGCAGTAGTTAGTTGAATTTAATAATTTTTGTAGATACATTTTAGCCCTTTTTTATTTAATCTCTTAATACAATCAATATACTCACTCACTATTCAGAAAAAGAAAATTTATTTTTATAATAAATTTTTTTTTTTCAATTGTGTTCAAACAGAAATCATTGTATTTATAATAAATAGTACATGTTAGATTATGCAATTCAATTTAAATGACCCAGTTAGTTAGTAATAACATCTATATCTATCTATCTTCGAATGAATATGCATTGTTGCTGGCTTATATCTATCTAGTTGAGTTGATTGTTGTTTATTGTTTATTGTAGACATATAAGTATACATACCTAGACGATATACACAGATACATATACATTCACACTATTCTAAACCACATCACCCTACACAAGAACTCTTGAATATTGGGTATGTTGTTCGACATATTTTTAACTCTGAAATAAAATTATAGTATTCAACCTGAATTTAAATATTTGATGAAGCTTTTCTTTTTGATATGCTTCAATGTTTTAAGATTATTTAAAAAAAGTTTGTTATCCAGTTAATACTCCAGTAAATGAGGCTAAAATCTCTAAATTCTTTAATATAACTCCGACTGACCTGAAAATTTGGGATTAAACTTTGTTCACCCTCTCGACCAAAAGTGCCTGATAGTGCTTTTGGCCAGGGGATGGTAACCACCCCTTCTAGAGGTTGTAAAATGGCAACGGAAATCAATAGAGCGCTAAAATCTAAACAAAAAGTGTTCATACATTAAAAAATCAATACATTCCTAGTTTTAGCATAAAAAAAAAGGTACGAGGTATTTACTTTTCATTATAAGTCCGTTAATATTCATGCAAATGACTTGAAGATTTTCCCATTTTCAAGAATTTTTATAGTATTATTATTTTTTTTGTTTACTTTAATCGTGTATACGATATTTATTTACATCAAAGACTCTCGATTATAATTGACGATTTTAATATGATACATACAGCGTAAACTAAATATTGACAAATATCTTGTCTAGTAGTCTTTTTTTCTCCTCCTAGAGTATAAGCGATAGATATGTTTCTGATATTACAACATATGTGAAAGTTTATGAACTTCTTTTTAGCCATTAAGAATTTTTTGTGAATGAATGGCGTGGGGTGCTTTGCATGATAAGCGGGTAATTCAGTACAATATTTGGCGGTGGTAAGGGATAAAAAGACAATTTTACATTTACTATATCATTTACATGTGAACAATTGAAAGTCTAAATAAAACGCATGATTTAAATTTAAATTTAAAGATAAATTAAAAGTAAATTTTATAAGATAACAGCGCTAAGGTCGATTTGACTGTCCCCTCTGCCAACTATGGTCGCTGCCAATAGAAACAAAAATAAAATGAGAGAAAACAAATAGGGAAGTGGTTTGCTGTCTTCTTTTGAACTATTTTAGCGCTACATTTTAGAAAACGGATTTAATGGATGCTATTTCGTTCGGAAAGGATATTTCATTCCCTCCAATTCGGAGGGAAAAATTTCATTCTCTCAGATAAAAGAACAATGTACAGTATTTGATTTGATTCGTTTTCTACAAAATTTTCAATCATTTCATATATTGCGTAGAATTTTAATAATGTGTCAAGACGATACTTAACTCAAACTTTGTACTTTTTCATTTTCTATTGAATCATTTGGTGACTTACAGAAAAGTGTTTAATTCCCAAACAAATTTGCCTCAAACGAAAACTATGCACGATCGTTAAAGAATGGTTATCTCTGAAAAACTCTTTCACATATTAAGTATCATGACCACAAAATTTCAAATTTTATTTGCTTGTTGCATGAATCCGGGCCTACCAGTAATTTCGATTAACACACAACATACAAACCCTGCTTATTAAAAAAAATCCACGAATCGAGGTAGAGCATCGGACTTACTTCAATAATATTTTGTGTTTTAGTCCGACTGTTAGCCAGGAGTAATTTGTGGAAGTTCATTATATTTGAATCGTAATTCTAATCTAAAACTGTTGCTTGTCTCTCTGTTTGTGTGTTTGTCCGCTCATCACTCAAAAACTACCGGATCAATTTTTATGAAATTGAATTTGTTTAATTTGCTTTTGGATAGACATAAAAACTGATGTACATATTGCATAAAAAGTTTTCATACACAAAGTGGATTTCATCAAAAAAGAAGATTTTAATCATAAAGATATTGGTCTTACATCGAGAGATCATTTCTACCGCAACTTCTGTAAAATAAACAACAACTCTCTAAAGTCTCTTGTACAATTACAATATGTTTTTGAAACATGATGACATCTATAATAAATGATTGTAGAGGACGACAACATTCAACAATAAAATATCGACTATTCCACATTTTGAATTTAATAATTCAAAGTCAAGAGACACATTTTATCGTTAAAATGAGGAAATATGCTTGTGAACTAAAATAACTATTATAATACTTATTGGTACTATATCCACTTCAAAGTCTATTCTAATATTGACAATTATTAAATTATTGTTTTTTTGAAATTAACGCAAACACAATTGAAGAGCTTAGTGGATGAACATGTTTAGTGACATTTTTGAGGAAATCGAGATTTTCATGTGGATGAACATGTTATGCTCTCCTTTAAACATAGCATGTTTCCCCTTTTCGCTAACCTTTCAAATAAAGCTATTTTCAGTGGATGAAGTTGTTATGTCTTGCATAACTTGTTATGCAAGTTAAAAACTTTACAGCTGATTATCTCGATTCCACTTAATTGTCTCATAACATCTTGATCCACTAAGCTCTTCAATTTTATAATCATGTTCTTGCAATGTGCTCCCTACAGGTTTCAGCGTAAAATACACATGGTCAACTCTAGTCAAGGATAAATATACTTTCTGAAAATTTTACACTAACATAAAGAAAATTGAACATTTTCGAAATTCAAAATTTCGAACATTCATTTCATTCATTCGATAGTATTTTTTACTTTGGACTCAAAAGTTGATAATTAATATAGTCTCCTACCGCTGTGGGTCGTACGTTAGTTGGATAAAAAGAAAGTAATTACAAAATTTTTTATGAACTTTGAAAGCGTACCCTGACTGTGAAGGGCTTACACAATCTTTGCAATTGTGGTTAGAGAGTTGGAAAATTATATGATAGTTGAGTCAGTGTCAAGGAAATGCGTTTCGGATTCTCGATTTTCCAACTCTTATTACCTCGCCCCCACTTTTTATATTTCGAAATCGAAGTATTTTCCGATTTTTAAGACTTTGCGCACGTTGATATTTCCTCACAAGTTGGGTTAAAGAGTTAAAAATTTGTATGTGAATCGAACTGACTAGTTTCTCATCGAGTTCTTACACTATGTGCTTTCAAAAACATGAAAAGACAAAAATCCTATTTTAATAAATAGCATCTAATAAAAAGAGTCATTTAATAAGGCGGCAGGTTTACAAATCGACAACTTGTTAGAAATGTTATAAAGATCGGTTTTTTTCTATTGGACATGAAACTAACTCGAAACAACAGGTATATTTAAGCCCTTTGAAAATGCGAAAACACTCTCAAAACTGTCTTTTGTCTTCATACATGCTCGAATGATGTCGTTTTTTCAATTCGTCGCAAAACAGCTCCAAAGTAAGAGGATAATTCGAATAACTTATAATTTTTTTCGATACTCCATTGAAAATAGAAAAGAACTCCTGTGCTATCCTTTTGACTTAATCATATTTATATGCTAAAAAGCTGGACTTGACAATTCTTTGTGAGAAGTGCACACTTGGATCAGAGCTCAAACGATCCCAAATGAGCATACAGGTAGTCACTTCTTGAAATCGACGCCTTCGAAAACTGGCAAGGGAGTGGTATGTAAGTATGTATTGCGAGAATATCAAAAGTCATAGTAAATGAATGGTTATCTCGACTTTCTAACAATCAGTGCTGTGTATTCGACTGCATGCACTCTCTGTTGCGTGCACTTGTAGCGTGGCAATGGATTGCTGTGTTCTTTATGTCAATGTTCCTGGCAGCTATGACAAGACACAAATCGTTCGAGTTATCCTTGCACATATGCGAAGTTGTTGTGAGGTGGCGCTTGCAGTTGCTAGCTCAGGCATCTCCGCAAGAAATATCCTAAATGTCGCGTGAATGGTAAAGGTGTATGGAATGTTATCTACCAATCTCATCGTGCAAATCATTGTCTGATGAGACTCCAATGGCGCACCGATATATGTTCGAAATCTTCTATCGATTTTTGCAAAATCTAATGAATGTGAAACAGCCATTAGGAGATGAGATATTTCTTTGCATTGGATAATTTAAAGAGATTGTTCCTGCAGCCAAGAAGGCACACACTCCTTTTGATAAAATATATTTATCATCGGTACAAGTATAATACCGAAACAATATGGATCAAATCTTTATGGAACAAAGTATATTCAAAAATACGTTAAAGTATTATTTCTAAGTAGTAATTGTTTTTATAGGTTAAAGTGAGAATTTCACGGATATGAAAATAAGTATAATAAGAAGTTATATATTAAAATTGAACAAGAATAATGAAGAAATATCTTAATTCTTAATAATACAGGGGAGGGAAGAGGGGTTCATATGATTATTTAATAATTTCATTTATTACACACGGAATATATATACTGCAGTGATCATAATTCAAAGACAAACTCGAGCAATATCTAGTTATTAAAATTATTCTCATATAATATATTAATATATATTATTAGCTTTTAAATGCTATTTATGTTTGTAACGTGAAGGGATTATTTTAATAAAACCTTAAACTCCTTTTACAAAACCTTAAATATTTTTTCTAGTTATAAAAATACCTATTAGTGTAGTATGTTAAAATTTGGTTTACTATTGTAATCAGCGAATGTTTAATGTCCTTGTTGAAATACTAATAGTCTTAGATACTCCAAATATACCCTTAAATGGTGAGTGAGTCGTGGAAACGAGCAGTGCGATGAGGTAATCCACCCATGCTTGGATATTTTGTCGAACGATTTTTGGATAGATGTATAATTTTACTATATACAGGATATATTGAGTTGTCTACATATGTAAAACTTTTTTATTATAAGGTTTACGAAAAAAATTCTTTATAAAAACTTCTGCTTTCAAAAATATCAACATTCACGTATTCACTTTTGACATCGAATATACAGGATGTCCGCAAATTGAGAAAGTTCGATAGAATTTTTAAGAAATCACTCCCGAGATATGTAGGAGTGTATTTAAAGAATTTTGCATAAGAAACATTTATGAAACGCGAAGGTAGATACGTTGAGATAAAAACGAACTGAAGATAATTGTTTTTACTTACGTCAACAATTATAATTGTAACGTAATGTATGAAAAATAAATGTTCTGTATTAATTACTTTATTATAAATGTGTCAAATAAGCTAATAAACATTTTACTTACGATGACTCATTAATTTGGATAACAGATAACGTGTTTTACAAGTAGGATTTGCAAAATTTTATTTAAAATTGAAGTGGTCAAAACATTTCCATCGTTCAACAATTCATTCCTAAACAATAATCTTCAGTTCGTGTTTTCCTCAACGTATCCACTTTTGTGTTCCATACATGTAATTTTTCTTTTACAAAATTCTATATAAATACACTCCTGCATACCTTAAAAGAGATTTCTTGAACCGTTTCCCTTATTATCTGTTCAAAATGCTACATTTCTAAACAATCATTAAGATTCCCATCGAAATTTCTCAATTTGTGGCACCGTGCACATTCGATGCCAAAAGTGAATGACTGAATGTTAATATTTTCGAAAGCAGAGATTTTTATAAAGAATACCTGTTTTTACATATGTTCCCAACTTAAATAGACACCCTGTATATCAAATACTAGGCATTTCAATGGAAACATTTAAGCCAACTATTCGCTCCGTGCGTGAGTTTCGTTTCCATGGTAACGATACACTACTTTAATTATAGAATTGTATGGATGCATATATAATTGTATGGATTGCATTTAAGACTTACATTGAAAATTTAATATTCTTGTCTCACAAATTTAAATAAATAATTATGATAATTTACATTTGAAAAATAATATTTGTGCAATTTGATTTCTTATTTTCACAATTTTTAATGCATAAAGTTTAATTAATTCGTGTTTTTCAATAATTTTAATTTGACATTTCTATAACATTAACACGTAAAGAACTGCAAATTAGTCATAACAGCCTCCTTTAACGCCAAAATTTTTCACTGGAAGCGCTGGCATCGATTTTATTGTCCCTACCATGACTACGCACACAACGAATTAATAGAAAAGCTTTTCTGTATGGAATCAAAAACATATTAAGTGTCTCACCTACGTTAATAGTTGGTAGTATCCCATATCAAAAAGTTTTAGGAAGCTTGCGTTTTTTGAACAAAATAAGGCAAATTTTCAGTCTTTTGACTCGAAACCTTTCCAAAATCGAAACAACAGCCGCTCTTCGCCTATATTATTTTATGTAATGTAGTGTATATGTGTGCACATGTACAATATATGTTTTATTATATAATTTTCATTACAATTAAAACAATTTCCCTAAGAATCTTAATTAAAACAATATTACTGTAATTAAATGAAAAGAGAAATGACGCAATGCTATTATAAAAAGAAATAGAAAGTAAATGAAAAAGTTACAGCAATATGAAAAGGTTACAAAATTATATGTATCTTGTAAAATTTATTAAAATGAATGTTAAGTAATAAAGTTTACATTTAACGCTTATGCTTTTATATCCCTCATATTATATAAATTTAGTGTACCAAATAAAAATTTATTTTTAATCAATTAATTTAAAAATATAACTTGTCTGTATTTAGATAATGCTTTTGTCCTTCCATCTCCAAGTTAAAAATAGTGTTAGTATTTGAAGAAATTAATTTTCAGGATGAGCAAAAACTTTTGAAAATGAAAACAAGCACAAATACTTGGCTCAATGTATTTTGTGAATAAATATAGCTAATGAAATATATAAAAATGAAATGAATGAAAATCCATTTCGGTTCTATAAAAATCCATTTTATTTTGAGAATCCTGTGAAGTGGAAAAATGGTGTTAGCATCATTTTTAAACTTACTGCCCTGGGTTGGATGGATTATTAATTGAGAGTTGCGAAACCAAGTGCATTTGGGACCAAGTATAAAATGTTTGGAATTGTAATCACTACTCATCGAACTAGCTTGAAGACACTGTTTTTCATAGTTAACTTTTTTGGGTGCCAAATCCATCATGCATTTTTATACCACGTACCTATACATAAAATATATCAAGGTACACTAAGTTTAGTAAAAAGTTTGTAACGCTTAAAAATATTGATGCTACGAACAAAATTTTGGAAAAGGCGTGCATAAAATCATCTAAAAAGTCGATTTCCAGTTTTCTCTCTCTTTGTCCGTCTGTGATCACGATAACTCAAAAACGATAAGAAATATCAAGCTGAAAATTTGTTTGCGTGCTTAGGACTTAAAAATTAAGGTCGGGCACTTTGTGTGTAAGAGTGGCTATGTTTCTTTACTTACACGACGTAAAAAAATAAACGATTTGGTAATCAACACTGTCTATACATGATATTTCAGCAATTAATTCAGTCATTTGTTTATTTTCACTTGTTTATTTACTTTATTGTCTTTTGTTCAAATATTTTACATTATAAAAAATTAAACTTTGCTACTTTACCATTGTTTTTTCTTTTAGTTTCACTTTCTTTCAGGAGAATCTCGAAGCACATCTCTAGATTGTGTATTGTTCGAAATGTGATCAGTTCACTCCTTCTCTTCTTTTAGCCAATTAGAAAAAATATTTATGAATCTCCAAACTTTGTCCGCATTTATTTGAAAACATAGGGTTTTATTTTGACACATTGTATAATTCCCGAAAATAAAACTTTTGTGCTTCAGTAATACGAAAAAAAACTAAATGAAAGTGTATATACAATACACATGCTTTTTGAAGGAAATTGTATATACAATACACTTGCTTTTTTTAAGGAAAATGTATAATGGTTAGATTAGGATACTTTAGCGTGGCTGTCCTGGGTTGAACTTAAACCATAGGGTCCGTTGTGATACCGAAAAAGGGTTGGCCCATCGCTAGCCACTACTGCATTATCCATTTGGAGCTGTTAGGAATATCAGGAGTATTTTGAAATCAACGGACTTCAGGCCGGAGGGATCGTCAAAGAAAGACTGGCTCCAGTGAGTCCACCTCCTCGTGGCAAGAGCTGGGCAGAGAAGTTGAAACATGGCTTCTTTCTCCTCACAATGACAGCTTCTGCAGTAGTCATAATATACTGCGAGGTCCAGGCGTTCAGTTCAACGTGCCTCCCACCTAGCCCGTACCCTGTAATACCGCAAAAATTTTGCTGAATGTCTATTGATGCTTGTGCCCGGCAGCATTGTACGATTTCTAGTAAGCTCGTCAGCTTCACAATTTCCCAGAATGTCCCTGTGTCCAGGTACCCACATGTATTTACTATACAATATGTGAAATAATTTTATAGGAAAAAGCATAGGAGAAATAAAATGATTTCTTTGACCTTAAACACGCCTCCCCAACGCTTATATTCTTCGAACATAATGTTAAAGAATTTGATTTTAGTTTGCAGAAGTGAATTCTGCGCAAATAGAAATATTTCTATCTTCTGTATAGTTTCATTGCTAATTTGAGTGTTCACACAATCATCATAAATGTAATAATATTGCCTGTATTTTTTAATAATTGTGTATAGATATAGGCAAAATTATTACACAAATGATAACTGTTGAGGATTTTGCTCCAATAAAAAAATAAGCCAGTAGACTGTTTGAATTCTTTTTTACTCCCATGCGTGTATTTTGATGATATTGTGGCATTCAGTTGGAAAACTGAAGGAAGAGGAGGATAGTTTTAACCTTAATTCTGGAGAAGCTGGGATCGATGTCAATAAATCTTACATCGATTTTCCAATAAACACACTGAATTTAACATGTATTTAAAACTTGTAAAGTTCAACAGGAGAAACGCTACATCTTTTTTTACGACAAAAAATAAAGTATGAATCAAGCCACGCAAACTATGCAAAAATACAAAGGCACGTGAAGTTTACGTTGAAATAAAGTTGAATTGAATTAGCACTTACGAACACGATACTTGAAAAGAAAATTAGAACTTATGCTTTTAGAAAATTGAAGATGGAGAAAGTTGTTATCGATCAAGAACACTACGTTAAGTTATTAGAAATTTATACTTTGAAAATACCTCTTATTATTAATGAATGTTTCAAATTTATTTGATGCCGAGTAAATCGTAAAAACCATATTATAGCTGTCACATGAAGGCATGTATCTACGGTATGTCTGTACAGTAATGCCCAAAGATTGTATCGTCACTATCTCCATCAGGGACGAATTCTTCGTTTAAGGAAGTCCAGATTTGATGGCTTTGGGCATTCTGAAAGCTTGCGTTATTATCCGATTGATCACATATCTTCTTTAGATTATAGCATACCTACATATATACTGTTTTTAATCCATATTGTTACCCATTTATATTATATGAAGTAAGAAGAGTTCTTCCGGACGTTCTTATGTATAAAACAAAGAGGAATGGTATATGTGTATACATGAAACCAGCCGGTCAGACTCATTATTTGACGTTGTACACATACAATACCAATCACACGCAGAAACACATAACTATAACACACAGTACATATTCCCTCTTGGTTTTATACATAAGAACTTCCATAAAAACTCTTCTTACTTCATATATTTTATATGGATAACGATAACGGTTACAATCGAAATAGCTACATATATTCTTTACATATAAAGTGTGTCCCCGGATAGAGGTAACTATACTTGTAAATTTCTTTATTTTGCATTTTAAGAAAAAAAGTCATTCTCTATTTGAACTTTTGCTTATTCTGAAAAGTATGTAGGTATATTTAAAACTTCTTTATAATGTACAGGGTAGCCAAAAATTTGGAATCACTATTTTTATTTTTGGTAAACTACCCTTCTTTTATATAAGTTGGCGAAATGTTACTAAGAAAAGTTACTCGCAATTAACAATTATGACTCCGTGTACTTTAATTATAGCATCATTTTTTATTTGAACAAAAGCTCTAATTATAAAAAAACGTAAGAAAGAAAATAATAATAAATCAATTAATCTGTACTATCCGAGAGTGTATTTTTTTGTGGACTAGTTTAGAAAATTAAAAATAAAATTTATTTTCTCGGATAAACATTCACTAAGAATGGAATTGTCAAAGTTGGAAAGATCTTCTTGATATTTTGTATAGAGCCATAATTGTTAATTTCGAGTGACTTTTTTTAGTAACATTTTGTCAACTTTGTCAACAAAACGAAGGGTAGATTACCCAAAAAAAAAAAGAAAGTGATACCAAATTTTTGGCTACCCTATACATTATTTGGAAGTTTTAAATATTCCAACATACTTTTCATAATAAGCAAAACTTCTTATAGAGAATGACTTTTTTTCCTAAAATGCAAAATAAGAAAATTTACAAGTATAGTATCCGGGGACACACTGTATAAATACGTAGGTACATGATTTTGACAATTCAATTACAATAATTTTTTTTATACAAATGAATACATTTCCCAATTTTAATTTAGCTATAACTTGAAATCCTGTCATGTTTAAGACTTGTGACAATGGGAACTTTTGTTCAGAATGACTTCTGAACTATCATTTCGCGAAATTTAACGAAGTTTGACCGAAATGCAAACTACATCTAGCTTGTGCGAGCTCTTTTACTGAGAAATTGTGTTGCGGCGTGATGTGTCTTAACACGAACATTGAAGTTAGTGAATACTATGAGAGGCTGGTAATAATAAATTTGAATTGAACGTTGTACCAACCACAAAACTTAATCTATCAAATTTAGTGTGCGTTCAACACTTCGGTGTTTGAACGGCCTAAACAATAACATTGTTAGATAAGAATCTAAATTAATAATGTAATGAAATGATATACAAGTTATAAGCTAAGTTATTACCTATATACAAATTTTAACCTTGCTAATTAGGAACATTGCTAATTTTAATAAGGTTTACTGCACAAGCGAATGTATACCAAGGTTACATTACGTGTATTCTGTTTATTTCATTGAAAAACGTAGCGGAAATTTTACAGAATAAAATCATAAATTCCTTTTGGAACAACTATTAATTTAATAACATAATGAAATAGTTAAGTTTATGTTCAAAGAACAATTTATTATTCACAGTCTTCATCCTACTACATACAATTTTCACTATTATTATTTATACAAAACCCAAACGTTACACAACACACTACTAATTGTTATATTTTGACATACTTTTTCATTTGGTAGACTTACGATTGTTCTCTTCTGTTAACATTTTCATTGTCATTCTATTCCTTTGTCAACAATTTAGTAGATTTTTACGAAAACGAAAGAATAGATGGAATATAAGGGGGCCAATGAAATATAATTGATTTGTTTCATTTTCAATTTACACAATTTTATCGTGTTATTTCTGTCCGATTTATTTTCACACATATTTGTGTGTTGCTATACATCTGCCAGAATTATTTCAGAAAGTATATATAGATTTTGTATCATTTTAATAAATATTATTTCAGAAAATATCAAATTGTATTCTACATTCATCAGTTTTATTTTAGCAAGTGTAATTTTATTTCAGAAGTTACCATTTGCGGATTTGAAATATTTATTTAAAATTTAATATTCTTGTTGATATTCCATGTATACTCGTGTTAAAAAAAAGAAAGAGTCTCTTGTCAATGTGAATTGGCATATATAATTGTCGCTTCTTTTTTGAACGTAAGATATAAAGTCGCATAGTTTCAGTTTAAATGGTACTAGAGCTGTGGTAAAAGAAATACTGAAAAAAGTCTCCCCGCGGACTTTACTAATTTATGCACTGTTAGCAAAAAAAACGCGGACTGCGTAGCTTACAAACATCCTTTTTTCAAAAACGGATTAGCTTTACTCGCTAACAATGAAAAATTCAGGGCTTGGGGTGTCTCTCAAAACCTGCTAATGTTTAATATTAACCATTCTATCGCTTAAAATTTCCACTTTATTTGAAATAGTGTCCACTAAATAGGGCTGAAATAGTATTCACTAGTTTCAAAATGGACCGTTTTAATAAATGACAAAACAAACATATGAGTAATCATAAAAATAAAACTGCGGTAGACCCACCTAGACTGAGAATCGCCCTGAACATCTTCCTTAGTGTGCTTATTTATATCATTATATTAGGTCAGGTGTAATAAATTTATATACTAAAGCTGATAATATAAAAGGGTTTGGTCATAACGTATATCACCAGTAAAATACTACGTTTATTTAGTACAAAATGATACTCTACGTTTATTATATCACATATGTAGATTTAATATAATGTATTGTACATTATTACCATTTCATTGATTACTTCCTGCGCTGCTAATTTTAGTATAAATATATAATGGACTTTTATAATATTATACAAATTATTTGTAGAAAAATAATACATTGTATCCATAGACTCTTGGAAATATACACAAATTTTTGTGAAAGATTACCAGTAAAAGATAACATCTTATTTGTTGTTTTTAAGATTCGATGTCGTAGCACTAAGGAGGTGTGTGACAAACCCCTAAAATGAATTCTTATTTTCATCTCTTTACACCAAATTTGATCTAACTTTATGAAATTATATATAAAAGAAGTGAAAACAAACATTGACGGAGTTGAAATTTCATATGTAGACAGTGTTAATTACGCAATAGGCGTTTTTTACGTCATGTAAGTAACGAAAAATAGTCACTTTTAAGTAGCCACAGTCGTGTTTATATAACATGAGTGTGGGATCACACAAATTTCATGATATTCCCATATAACACATACTATAATGTTCTAATTTGCATCCCCACGAGTAAATTTCTGAACAAAATCAAAAATCAGTTATTCAAAACAACTTTTGATCAGCTTTATGAAGCAAAAATACTTGTGATTGTTATTTCAGTCAAAAGTACTATTGCCGAAAGACTGCGTACAAAAGAACTGACTGATTATGCAAGTTAAAAGTAGTTTTAATCGGTTAAGAGTTTTGACTGTAACATATCCACATTGATATGTGGATATATTGATATGTGGATATCATATGACTATTGATAACTGGAAATTGCAAACATGCCATCTAGCGAATATAATTCGTACTAAATAGTACGGGACAATAATCGTTTCAAGAATAATCATTTTTATTATTTTTATTATAAACATTGATTAATCATCAAATATTCCTCGAGAGAGAGAATTTTTGAATTAACAGTGAATAGACGTGTCTATTATTGTGCAACAAAAATTAAAAAATAAAATCAGTGAATACAACAATACACCATAGGTATGGTGAGTTATAAACTTGTTTACGACTTTGTTAAATAATCATAATTTATATAATAAATAGTGAACAAACAATTCTTAATAAAACACAACTAAACCAACTAATAAATAATACAAGATGAGCCAAGAACTACTATCAAATCCTACAAATCCAAATCATCCAAACAACCAAACCCCACCACAAAACACACTATCCTTCGCAGAAACCCTCAAATCTGGACAACAAACTACGCAAAATATAGACGACGAAAACGCTATCATTTTGGAGACAATCCAAAATATAGAATTCAAAGAATACATTCGCGCTTTGGGCTCCTACATTGGTGCAGATAAAATCTTATTCAGCACAAGAATATCCAACAATAGAATCATTGTATACCTCAAAACCAAAAACGACGTCAAATATTTAACAGAAAATTTCAAATCAATCAAGGTTAAAAACCAAGATATATCCTTAAGAAGTTACATCACTCAATCGCACAGGATAATAATCTGGGCCTTCCCCACCATCACAAATACAACAATCCTAGAACAACTTAAAAAACATAAATTGAATGTTGTCTCTAATATTTACCACATGTCAGCAGGATTTACCGAAAAGGAATTCGCACATATCAAAAGCTTCAGAAGATTTGTTTTTGTTAACGCAGACCATCCCGCAATCCCTGACTTCATCGAAGTAAATCACGGAAATAGAATTCATAAACTATATCTTTCAGTAAATGAAATAAAATGTAACTACTGCAATAAATTTGGCCACACAGAAAACAATTGTAGAAAACTTATTAATAACAATACAAACACCACACCAACAACAGATAATACAATCACCCAACAAAACACAGAAAATCCCAGTAACAACACAACCCATACTGAACAAATCAACCAAAACAATCCAGAAAAACAAACAAACAAATCAGAAATGCAATCAATTGAACCAGAAACAAACTATCGGAACGAACCCACAAACACAATTAAAAAAAACGAA
Source organism: Chrysoperla carnea (assembly GCF_905475395.1). Taxonomy (NCBI): domain Eukaryota; kingdom Metazoa; phylum Arthropoda; class Insecta; order Neuroptera; family Chrysopidae; genus Chrysoperla; species Chrysoperla carnea. The sequence continues at coordinate 14,257,275 of NC_058337.1, forward strand.
GTCCCCATATCCTCTACTACAATCAAAAATATAACAGAAAATAATGAACATTTGAAAAAAAGAACATTGTCATCCAGTAGCCGAGACTCATCAGACCAAATCAGTCAAACAACAAAAACTCCAATGCAACACATAGATAACATATGCTCTACCTCCAAAACAACAGAACCGATGCCAAAAAAAACAACAACAAAGGCAAACGATAAACTGAAAAAGAAAAAATCTAGAACAGAATACATGCCCAGTATTTCAATTAACATACTCAAAGCCCCAATGGAGAAAGAACCAGAAAAATACATTATTAACTTCAATACATTAAACAATATTTTGATTGAATCATCCGGTATAAAAGACATTTCGCATATAATAAAAAAATACCAAATCAATGCAGATGACCTATCCCACACAATAAATAGCTTATACCCTCTATTAGATAACCCACATGCTAAAACAACCTTTACAAAACTCATCAAGAAAATCAACTTAACCCAAGACATAAATTCAACGAGTGCCGATGACGACTAAAACAAAATACCAAAAAATGAACTCAATCATTCAATGGAATGTCAACGGTTTTTATAAACGGTTAGCAGAATTACAAATCTTAATTAACAGATACGTACCTATAATTCTATGTATTCAAGAAACCCACCTAAACCCCCACCAAAAAACCAAAATCACAAATTATATTACATTCAGAAATGATTTTTTGGGAGGAAATAAAGCCTGTGGAGGAGTCGCTACCCTTATACACAAAAACATATACGCAAAGCAAGTAAATATAACCTCGGATCATCAGGTTGTAGCTACAGAAGTAATTATGAACAGGACAAACAAAATAACAATTTGTAATATTTATATTCCACCGAACAAACCATTTAATTCAGTCGATATTCAAAACATCATAAAACAAATACAAGGACCTTACATCCTTCTAGGTGATTTAAACGCACACACAACCATGACAGGAAATAATAAAACAAACAAAAGAGGTGAACAAATAGAAAAGTTATTACTATTGAACGACAATCTAACAATTCTAAACAATAATAAACCGACGCATTTTAGCACCGCAACGAACACGTTCTCATCGATAGACATTACACTAGCTTCAATACAGCTTGCAACGAAACTTAAATGGGACATTCACGAAGACCCCTGTTCATCCGACCACTATCCTGTCATTGTACAATTTGAAAATAACTATCACAATAACTCGATCATTAAATACGACTACGATAACGCCGACTGGGAGAGATACACTCAACTAACTAAAATAGACTCTTGCGAAACCTCCAACATCCAAGAATCAATCGACACCCTTTATGAATGTATCAACAATGCAATAAATAAAACTGTCCCCAAAAAATTAATTACCTTTAAACACAAAAGAATACCATGGTGGACTACAACCATTAGCAATCTAATTAAGGAACGAGCAAAAGCTTTACGAAAATTCAAAAAATATAAGGATGAAGATAGCTTAATCAAATACAAAATAACTAGGTCGAAAGTACGCAAAGAAATCAAAGATGAAAAACAAAAGAGCTGGATCAAATTCATTTCCACAATAAACTCAGAAACATCTGACAAAACCATTTGGCAAAATATCAAAAAATTAACATCAGGCACAAATAGTACGGACACAATATCAGCAATAGCTACAAATGATAAGATAATCACCAACCAAAAAGAAATAGCAAATGAATTTGGTAAATATTTTGAAGAGGTCACCGGCTATCATCAATATAATCCCACCTTTTGCAAATACAAAAACCAAAAAGAAAAACAAATAATCAGCTTTTACTCTAACGTGGAAACTGATTACAACAAGCCATTCACATTAGATGAATTTAATTCCGCACTTTATGACATTAAAAAATCCGCACCAGGATCTGATGACATTAATATCGAACTGTTACAAAAACTACATAAATCATCCTTGTCGTTACTTTTTAATGTTTGCAATGAAATATGGGAACAAGGACTAATACCAACCGAATGGAAAAACTCACTAATTATTCCAATACTCAAGCCAAATAAAAACAAACTAGAAGTATCCAGCTATAGACCTATAAGCCTACTAAACCACAACTCAAAAATACTTGAAAAAATGGTATACAAACGTCTACAATGGGTTATAGAATCCAACAATCTAATAAACAACAACCAATTTGGTTTTAGACAACACAAATCCACAATTGACTGTTTAACCAGTTTAGATACCAACATCAAAAATGCATTAGCTGTACGCCAAAATTTGGATGCAGTTTTCCTCGACATTGACAAGGCATACGACACTGTATGGCGACACAAAATCCTTGCCACATTGCACAAATGGGGTCTTAAAGGTAAACTACCATCCTATATACAAAATTACCTCTCAAACCGAACATTCCAAATTAAATTACAGAACACAGTATCCAACACATACTATCAAACTAATGGAATTCCACAAGGGTCAATACTATCGGCTTTATTATTCAACATTGCAGCAAATGACATCGTAGAAATCTTTCAGTACCCCATCCAAACTATTCAATATGCCGATGATCTAGTGATATTTTTGGCTACATCAAATAAATCCTATGCCCAAAAATCAATACAAACAGCGATTGATAGCCTGGTTGAATGGAGCGACAAAAATGGGCTAAATATATCTGAAAACAAAACAAAATATTTATCTTTCAGCAGAAAACGAAAACACAAACTAAACATATTCATCAAACAAACTAAAATAAAAAATTCAACAACACACAAATTCCTAGGATTATATCTTGACGATCGACTAAAATGGCAAAATCACATACTATGGTTGAAAAATGAAGTACAAAAAAAACTAAATATTCTTAAAATCATCGCAAACAAAAACACAGGAGCCGACAGAAAATCCTTAAAAAAAGTATACCATGCGTTAATTACTTCAAAGTTAGATTACGGTTGCCAAATCTACATGACAGCTAAAAACACTATCTTAAAATTATTAGACCCAATCAACAACTCTGCAATTAGACTGATTACAGGAGCATACAGAACTTCACCAATAAATAGTCTTCTCTGTGAATCAGGCGAATACAACCTATACGAAAGAAGACAACTGATTATGCTTAAATACTGTATTAAAGCAAATGAGAAACCAAATACCGAATTAAAAAAGACCATCAATAATACCACGTACAAAACCATTTTTGAAAAACATGATAAATACCCTAAACCAATATCCCTCAACCTACAATCCATTTTACATAATCTTCAGATCAGCCCACATGAAATTTCTAACATTCACCAGATCCAAAAACTTCCCTGCGTACCACCTTGGATTAAATTTAATATAAAAATCGACTACTCACTAAATGACAACAATAAAAAAAATTACACCACATCCACGGAATTTAAAAAATGTTTCAGTGAATTAACTAACACAAATTATAATGACTATGAAATAATATATACAGACGGCTCAAGAACCGACACTTCCACGGCATATGCAATAATAAAAAACAATAATAAACACCTATTTAAATTAAATCCAATTTGTACAAACTTTAGTGCCGAAGCTGAAGCAATCCTAAGTGCACTAAGAATAATAAAAAACTCAAACAACACACAATCACACAAATCATTAATAGCTAGTGACTCCCTTAGTGCCTTAAAAGCAATTGAAAACAGAATCACAAAAAACTCAATTATCCAAAAAATTCAAAAAGCATATCATGAACTATGTGAGGAAAATCATAAAATCATTTTCGTGTGGGTACCAGGACACGCAGGTATAGCAGGTAACGAAATGGCAGACACAGCCGCTAAAGAAACCCTAACAAATGGAACATATAATCCCAATATATGTAAAGAAGATATAATTAAATTATGCCAACAAAAAATCGATCAAAAAAAAACCCAATCTTGGCTGGAAGTGCCGATGACAAACAAGCTCAGACAAATTAAAACTGAAACCAGTACATGGACTTCTTCATACCAAACTAACCGTCGGGACGAAATTGCTCTCACCCGTCTAAGAATTGGCCACAGCAAACTGACACACGAGCATGTACTAAAAAAAACAGCCCCAACACTATGCAATTCTTGCCAAGTACCAATAACCACACAACATATACTCATTACATGCGCTAAATATGACAACCACAGAGTAAACGCAGACCTATCACCAGACATCAAAGAAATACTAGGAAATGACGAACAAAACCTACGAAAATTATTTAAATTCCTTAAATCTACAAAATTACAAAATAAACTCTAAATTAACCTATATAGTGTAATTAATATATATATTTATATATACATACATCTAAACTGTGTAAATGACCATAGTTGTTAAACACACAGTATAAAAATATATTAAAAAAAAAAAAAAAAAAAAATATTCCTCTTTTGATAAAAGCATAAAAAGTATTAGGTTCGATTTTGATGAACAATTTGCAAAATATTTATTCGAGTCTCTGACATTGTTATTTTTTAACGAAATGTTACGAAAAAACGTAAAATTATGCATGTAAAAACGAACAACAAGAAAAAATTTGTTTAAAGTAAAATTTATTCATTTATTAAATTCACATATGGAATAACATAATTTTAACAAATAACCATTTATTAACAATTTCTTAAGTCTAATCAATCTTCTTTTTCTGTGACTCTGAAGAACATTTGAATAATACCGTTAGGATCGCATACAATAAATTGTGTTTTAATTTTATAAAAGTCATAATAATTTTACTCCGTAGATGCATTCTATCGGATTCATATTTGAGAATCCATCTTTAACAACATCTATAATTGTATTTTAAATTTCAAAATTTGCGATTCCGGTTAATGTATTAAATTCTTTTTCATTTTTTATTATATGACAAAAGTCAGTCAGCAAATCTCCACTTTTGACCTGAATGCCAATATCGATGCATTTTGTTTTTGCCTCTATTAAAATAACCTTTCCTCTTTTCATTAACTTTTTGATTAATTATTTAACTGCAAGCTTTGGTGAAAAAAAGAAAATTACAGGCGGACTGATATTGCCTACCTGTAATAATGGATTATTATAATGTGGCAAATGTATGGCAAATCATAAGATCACAGATAATATGATCTGAGAATGTGCTGATGTACGAAATGAGAATTTTATGAATTGTCTTAGACATATTGCCTGAAGGTGCTTATAGCATCAGATACCTAGGCCTGATCCCCCATTTGAATCAGAATTACTTGTAGGTGTTAAACTTGAAGTAGCTTCCGTTTTCAGAAATAATTATGTACAATACCGAGAACGTTAAGAAAGATCTTTTTAAGGCCGTACAGATTGATTTAGATGTGCAAGTTTTCAAAGGAAACGTTTGTAGAAATATACCGTATCTGCCAACGTCTATCAGCAGATATGTATTTCTGTTTGGAGTGATGGGAAGAGGGCCAAGGATGCCTATAATCGTAAATAAAATTAGGGTTTTCGCCTCTATATTTGAGTAATGAAGTACGATTTCACGTGGAGTATTGGGATCGTAGATATGTCATTTGTTATTGTTATCTCCCGGTTTTCTTGCACAGAATGTCTTGATGAAGTGTAAAATTATGGACACTGTCTGCTTCATTTTGCAAGCATTATGATTTATTTTAATAATAATCGGTAATAGATGGCAGTAACCCCAATGAAACCACCTCTCTGAAACTGGAAGGACGAAACTAGTATGTTAAGAATTTGTAAGGTGGTCCAGAACAGAAAAACCGGGGCGTTGTTAAGATGCTGGTTGGTTCCAGGGTAATTTTAAACTTGTTGTCTGTGGAGACTAAAGATATGCAGATCTCTACAAAGCGGTCATATGGAAAGTGGAAGAGGTATGAGAATACAAAATGAGCAGCCCAACGTTGCCCACGTAGTATTGAAAATTGGCTAGGGCTGGGAATAATGTTGAAGACTGCAGGTACGCCCTGATTATCCTACATCAGGACTCTATCCTTCTAAAGCTTCCTTCTAATCGGGGAAAGTTGTATTATGGCGTCAGGCAGAATATTATTAGTTGTTTCTCCAAAATAAGGGTGGGTAGAGGAAATCAACCAGTCTCATCTTAGGAGAAGGACCTCGGTTCTTCAGTAGTCGAGATAACTGGCCAAAAAAAGATGAGAGTAATCCAAATTAATCTCCACTTCTCTAAAGCAGATTCGGCTGCACTTCTCTTCCGTATTCGTCAAATAATGTTTGGATTTTGTTAAGCACTCTAATTATCGAACTTGAAAAGTTGTATAACCAAAATTAAAATATTATTACTATCATGGTGACTAAATTGTTCAATGAGGTTTTTTACTAAAAGTTTTTCGATAAAGATTTCATTAAGCTCTAAATGCTATATTTTTTTTCTAAATGTTGGTAGTGAAAACAATATTGATTAAAAAAGTAAAATTATTGTTCATGTACACGAAAAATTGTATACTGTTATTTTTATTGACAAGTACAATTATAAAATGACTAATTAGAGAATGAATGGCTTAAACACTTGACTAATAATAATGTTATAACACAAAAATGGCATACTAACTACACTTAACTTTCTCATTGACACAGTTTTTTTTTTTTTTTTACCAGTAAAGTTGATTATGATCAAGATATAATAGAAAAAACTTTTACTACTTTATTTTTGAGTAGGAAAAACAGAAAATCAATATTCAAGTAAAATACGAGAACCTGGTAACATTGCCATTATGTTAAAGGAATGTTACTTGTTACTAGTATGTTACAAATGTCGATATAAAATACCGTGTATGTCATTAAAAAAAAGGCTAATATTTTTTTCTGAATTAAACTTTTAACAGGGTAATGAATAAGCTTTTATAAAAAAAATATCGTTTTGAGGACACCGCAAGATAGATTAAGGCTACAGGTAACTATTAAAGTACCTTTATGTATTTAGCGATGCTTTAACATTTTGCAATGGAAATTGTCTTTGTGTATAACTTTTATTTTTCAAATTATATAAATTTAGATGAGCATTCAAAAACAGATTACCGATATTCGTTGTGTGCGTAGTCATGGTACGGACAATAAAATTGATGCCAGCGCTTCCAGTGAAAAATTTTGGAGGTAAAGGGGGCTGTTATGACTAATTTGCAATTCTTTACATGTTAATGTTATAGAAATGTCAAATTAAAATTATTGAAAAACACGAATTAATTAAACTTAATGCATTAAAAATTGTGGAAATAAGAAATCAAATTGAACAAATATTATTTTTCAAATGTAAATTATCATAATTATTTATTTAAATTTGTGAGACAATAATATTAAATTTTAAATGTAAGTCTTAAATGCAATCCATAGAATTATATATGCATCCATACAATTCTATAATTAAAGTAGTGTATCGTTACCATGGAAACGAAACTCACGCACGGAGCGAATATATTTATTTAACGTTTACATTTGTTTTTGTACAGGTTTCGTTTTTTGACGGGGGTCCCACGATCACAATCTTTATTTTCTAGGTACTCTAGGCACTGCATTTTACGCTTTTAATTGAGAGATTTTTTCGTTTTATAAGTTTACTTTTTTGACGCCTCCAATGGCAAAACACCATCAATCGAAATAACAAATTGATGGCATTATTTGTTAAGAAAATATCACAAATGCATACTTCCTCATAATTTTCAGATTGTAGCCACTAAAAGAAAGTAATATCCAACACCATTATATTGTATCACAACTTCCATTTTCGAGCTTAAAACAATAAATTTCTACCGGTAACGATTTTGACGACACACCCTATACATATTTTGTATAACAAATGATTTTATGTATAGTATTTGTAGGGAAAATCATCTAGTAAGTAAAATATTTATTCTAGTGTTAAACTTGTCACAAAACTCGAAAACATACAATAATAATGTTCTATACATATCTATCTACAAGAGAATAAGAAAGGGCCCTCAGGTGTTTCTATAATGTTTATGTATCATTGACTACTAACGCTAGACTATTTTGTGATAAATATCGTCATCAAAAATATTTTACAGAAGAAAAACAATTTTTTGTTAGCAAAAAATGGAGATTTTATAGAAACTTTGAGAATGTAATTTCTTTTCAATTTTGTTTTGATATATACAAAGACTACACTGAAAAAAAAATTCCTAATACCAACCGATATGAGGTTGTCTCAACCTCGTCGCGAGATCAAATATGGCAAATGGGGCCCACGAATGTGATACAACTACCGTACGGGGTTGAGTGATGAAGTTGACAAAAACGCACGAGTTGCTTGTATGAAAGTAATTTACTGTGTAATAAATTTCAAATATTGTTGTTTTGAAATGCAACATAGTTTTAAACAATATTTTTTTGATGGGTTCTACCACTTTTAAATATTATAACAAAATACTGACGTGATTGTCATAAAATAAATGTAAATGTTATAAAATATCAATATGTTTATTTCAATCACACAGCATTCTTCATGAAGTTGGCTCAATCACATATGGACTAGATATGATAGATTTGCGATTATAATAACCAAATACTCTATTTAAAGCAAACGCAAAGAAATTTTCTTTTAATTCATCAATTCGCTTTATTTACACGATTATATATTGCAATAAGTACAATTTTATTTTCCATAAATAAATGCATGACTTTAAATTATAGTCAATCTCTTGCATGGAAGTAGTGATTTTGTTTATTTAACTTCTGTGATTTTGTATCAATGAATTCAAATATTAAATTCAATCCCATTCTATAGTAAATACAAATATTTAGCTCTATATATATTTAATGGGGTTGAAACCGTATTCAGTTGATTTTTAACCTTGAATTCCTGATCATCGACCTCAAAAACCCTCGGGAGACAATTTTTGAGGTGAAATATTCATTTGTTTGAACTGTTACTATTTTGCAAGTTTTGGGAATGGGAAAACTACCCTAATTTGCTCAGTTTTTTTTTTTTTTGTAATGCCAAGGTTAGTGCGACTGAATGTTACTAGAGGTCTAAGGAACACGTACACAATTTCAAAAAATTTTTGAAATCGGAGCTTTTTCACCACTTTTCCACATTTTCCGGCTTATTTATTGTACTAAATGTGTTGTTTGTGCACGAGTGTATGTATGTGAGGGTGTGTGTATGTGGGTGTGTATATATGTAGGTGTGTGTTTGTCAATAGGTGTTGGTTGTATGAGTCTAAGGCATTCAAAGGAATACACACCGAATTAACTTAAAAAAAGTTACTTCTTACTTCTGAGCTAGAAATTGCGATTATTGTAATTAAGAATTATTTATTTAAGAAAAATAAGTTGAATTATGAATTGCCTTGTAGACGCCTACATATTTTCATAACTTTTGCAATATTAACGGAGACCTCGAAAAGTGCTTTGTGGTGATCATTCTACCCAAAATAGTTCGTAAGTACAACATTACTCTAAAAATTTTTGATAAAAAACTCGAAAATAAAAGAATCAATAGCGGGAGTTAGTGGCAATTTAAACAATTTCATGCATTAATACACGCAGACACTCCATAGTCACATGAGTCGTATAAAAATATTTTTATAGATGATATTATTGCAAGATGATATTATTGCAATCTTCTTCCTGTTTTCGTTACTTACTGGGATATTTTTTTAAGTGTTTTGATGTGATCATTCAGTACAAAATCATCGATTTGAACCATTATATTCACATAACAGTGATAGAACGGACGCTTAAATGCGTGCGAAAAAAAGTCAATAGCACGATGAACAGGGACTTAGGATGCTTTGTAGAAGGCGACATTCTACATCGAAAACCAGATTTTTAATTTCATGAATCAATTTTTTAAACCTTAAATGCCATTTTCGTCCTTTATAAAAGTCGTGTTCTCTAGAAGACTGCATTACCTACTCGTCATAAGTTGAATACGGCTTTGAAAACTTTTCATTTCATTTTCTTAATCTTACTAAAGTTGCTTTTCCGCAATGATGTAATAAATAGTTCAGGTAATATTTAAAAAAAATGGAAAGACAAACCATACTGTTACAGCCCATGTTTACATTTCACATCTTATAAGAAAAACCTTGATTTTCAAGATATCAATATCTATTATATATTATAACAGAGGTGGTCAACGTGCGGTTCTTTGAAGAAATATTTTTTGCTCTCAATAAATGTACCCGAATTCCCTTTTCATTTTTCCACCATCTGAGGCAATTCACAAACACCATTTTTCCACCATCTGAGGCAATTCGATTAGCAAATAACACTGCATATCGAACTTCAGCGTATAACTCTATCACTAAGCAAACCACGACTAAAAGTAGGTGGTAACAACCGAAATTATTATATTTGATGTTAAAATTATATTTAATGAACTCAAAATATGAAATAATAATATAATTCCAATTATAATTGCTAAAGAAACAAACTAGAAACTTAGAATCGTATTTGTAAAACGTGTCTATGTTTATATTACATAAAAGTTAAGTTTTGTATTTACTCTATTTTCCAAAACTATTTTACTTTTATGTCTAATTTTGTATCCATTACATAAAAGGTTTTAAAGCTACTATTATATAAAAGAATCGTACCGTATTTCAAAAATTATGTGTACAATATTACGCGTACCTACTAATAGTCATTAATACATGAAAACACTTTCAAGGTGTGTATACATCCACTTGAGGGCCCTGCATTGTTAAACAGAAAAACTGTTTTGTCATTATGTATGTTATTATAGCGCATGAATGTTGCTTACGTATGGATTAGTGATGTGACGAATATTTTTCTTCTAAAATTGCATCGTAATAAATACTTTAAAATATTCCAGAAAGTCCTTACCTGAAACCAAAAAAAAAGTATATTTTTAATAATCCGTAAATAATATTAAATTAAAGTTATTTTAAGTCAATCAAAAGACAGCTTTTGAAAATGTTGGGAAAAGGCGGAATCATTTATTACAACTTTATTTGCTACAAAATTTGTAATTATTAGCTGGTGTTATTTTCTAGACTTATAAATCGCAATAATATATGATAAACTTGATTTGGTTTTGTCAAATTGTAGTTCTATCGTAAGCAATACTCAATAAACATAAATACATAAATTAAAAAAGTCACACATATGGATTATTACGAAATAACTGTTTATTTACTGCATTTAAATTGAATCGTTTTTAATTTACATAGTGTGAAAGAAATATACATTAAACTATAACTGTGAAGAAGCAATTAGCGTCCTTTAACAAGTAATCCCTTGCGAAAAAAAACATTTTTTATTTTCGTTACTTCAGAAGAAAAAGTCATAGTCCCAGGAAGTAAAAAGAGCGAGAGGTGTCGTGGGACACCCGGTAGGAACTATGTTCCTATCGTATCTTCGTACATTTTAAATGTAGCGCTTACGGTTTTACTCAGACTTGCTTTGATTTTCTTGCTGGTTTGAATGACTGATTATATACAAATTCAATTTTGTAAGATCGTTCTGTGCTTTTTTCTTCTGTGTATGTTTGAAAAAATATTCAGCGTGGCTTGTAGTCAGCGCGATGTAAAAAGTTTTGAATTAATATACCGTGTAGTTGGAGGTCTAAAGTCTAACTAGCATCTAAGATCAATGCGCTTTTGTACACCTCCACAGATCATTGTTAACCGGAAAAAAACTCAAAAAATATACTTTTAAATATTTGATTAAAATCAAACCAAAATTTCTAGGTATTAGGTCGTTTCAAAAATTTTGTCCGTTTTTATGTGTCTATTTTAAACCGTAATGTACAAGTGAATACTTATTCAATTCAATCGAAATATGCGAAATTTGAATCAGTGTCCTTTTTTCAACGTAACATAAGTCGATTAATTTCGTCGGCATAAAATTGGGTGCTTGGGATTCGATGAAGTCGATGAAGGACGTTTTTTATTGGCGAAGCTTCTACCAATGAGAAAGTTATCGAAGTACTTGAAAAGATTGGAGTCGATTGGTGAGAGGTCTGGGGAATATGGTGAATGAAACAGAACTTCGACGTTCAATTCGTTATAATTTCCGGACGGTTTTTTGTGAAATGGGTGGACGTGCGTTGACGTGGATTAGGATCGAACCTCTTTTGTTTACCAGAACCTCTTTTGTTTATAGAGCACCCACTTTTCGAACTTTTTGACCTTTCCATACATTTTAAACCATCAATGAGACAAAAAATTAAAAGTATCTCTATCGATCAGTATATACCACGTCACAGTAGAAAAAATATTTTTTAGATATGGAGTTACAAAAACACATGACATTAAAACTGGCAAAACTTTTGAAACAAACTTATTTACATGATTAAATGTAAACAACAACAATAAGTAATAATAATAAATAAGTGGATAAACAAATTAAAAAAAAAAAAAATTCATTGAGTTGAAAAAATTGCATTCGTGTCTAGAACTCGAATAGTGTAATTGGTACTGCACTTGACATGAATCCAAGAAGTCCGGGTTCGAGTCCTGGTTCGAGTGTATTTTTTTCAATTCTCTTTAATTAAGATTACTAGACAAGATATTTGTCAATATTTAGTTTACGCCTGTATGTAACATATTACATCAATATATAGTCGAATAGACCTTGATGTAAATATCGTGTGCATGATTAAATGTAAATAACAACAATAAGTAATAATAATAAATAAGTGGATAAACACATTAAAAAAAAAAAAAAAATTCATTGAGTTGAAAAAATTGCATTCGTGTCTAGAACTCGAATGGCCAAATTGGTAGGGCGCTTGACATGAATCGAAGAAGTCCGGGTTCGAGTCCTGGTTCGAGTGTATTTTTTTCAATTATCTTTAATTAAGATTACTAGACAAGATATTTGTCAATATTTATTCATCAATATATAGTCGAATAGACCATGATGTAAATATCGTGTGCATGATTAAATGTAAACAACAACAATAAGTAAAAACTTATACACAATTAGAATACTTCAAAATATGTTTTTGGTGCTTATGGACGGTACATAAAGAATATACAATACAAATAAAACAATAAACGTATGAAATTTAATTTTTCGAAATTTTGTATTAATACAAATTTTTTTTAAAACAAACTTTTCGGTAAATAAAAATAATGTAGTATTTATTCCCATCGTCTGGTTATGTTTTTATTAAATGTAATTTTCCTTGGTGGAGGTAAAGTTTTTGTTTTATTTGTTACAAACTTTTCGTATTTTGTAAATAGATTAAACAGTTTTTGTTTTTTTATGTTTTGATAATTCAAAAAATGTATCATTTACTACACATGTAGTTTGGAAAATAAAAATTATTTAAATCTGCTTCAATGTGGAGTTTTTTGCTATGACCAACTTTTGAAAATAAAATGAAACTAGTTTGACATCTGATCGTGAATATTGTCTTTTCTTATTAGTTGTCTGCTACTATTTATACAACCATTATACATCCCACTGAAAACGATTGACGCCTTTCGCAGTAATATCAGTAATATATATTTCTCATTTTCATTGTCTATTTTCAAGCAAGTCAACCATAAAAATAGTTTGGGAAAATGTTTCCCTCGAAAATATTTAATGATAAAAAACACTTCTCCCCCGTTTTTACCGTCGGTGTTTTAACAGGTTTCTGGGTCCAGTAGATCAGTTTTTACGGTTGGCTGATAAAGATCCAGACATGAAAATTTGGAATAATAGTAGCAATATTAACAAGTAACAAGTAAAAGCAAACAATGACTGAGTTAATTGTTGAAATACCATGCATAAACAGTGTTGATTACTCAATCACATTACATATACATACATGTCACACATACATAACTAATATAGCTGATATTCCCATATAATACATATTATACAATTTACGCCTAATTTAATTACGCCCTCACGGGTAAATAATGATGTTTACGAAAAAATGTTTCAAACAAAAGTTGTTTATTTTTTTATAAGGGACATTTTTTACTTTTCAACTATTGTTCTATCTCTAACGGTTTACAAGATTGGTCCTACAGAGCCAAGACCCAATTGACCCATGTTGCTCATTTACGAACTTGACCTCACTTTTCACGTCCTGAGTAAAAATTTCATCTTGATATCTCTTTTCGTTTTTGAGTTATCGTGTTGGCAGGCAGACGGACAGACGGACAGACGAAGACGGACAAACAACCGGAAATGGAATAATTAGGTGATTCTATGAAAATCTATACCAAAATTTTTTTCCTAGCATCAATTTTTTTAAGCGTTACAAACTTGGGACTAAACTTGGGATACCTTGCATATTATAAATATATGCGCATGGTATAAAAACAAATAATTGATTGAGTTAATGGTTGAAATGCCATGTGTAGACAATGTTGACTACGCGCAATCGTTTGTTTTTTACATCATGGAAATATAGAAAGATAGTCACTCTGAGTCTGTATCTATTAAACGACTGTGGTGTCACAGATACATAACTGATATTCCCATATATCCCATATACAAAAAAATTTTTCTATCAAAAGTTGTTTATTTTTTATAAGAATCATTTCCTACATTTAAATTTTTGTTCTATCTTTAACGATTTACAAGATGGGTCCAAGATCCAATAAATCTATTTTGCTCATTTACGAACTCAACCTCACTTCAGACAAACGGATGGACAACTGGAAATCTACCAATTATTATTACTATGATTTTATGAATTTTTGTTCGTAACATCAATATTTTAAGTGTTACAAACTTGAAACTAAAATTAGTATACCCTGATATATTTCATGTATACATAGTATAAAAATGAAGCGAAAGGCGACCACGACTCATAGTAGGATATAGTAGTAGTGGACATGGTTGACATTTGCATTTTACTCCAATTTTCAATCGTGGATAAAAAAAAATGCTCAGCAATTACTGTTTGTTGTTTGTTTGTTGAAAATGATTGATAATGTAATTAATGTCTTAGATACAAATCAATAATTGTATAATAAGAAAGAAAAAAACCCAGCGAAGCGGGTGCCTGCAGATACTATATAGTATAAAATATAAATATACTTGATCGACTCGCGCGAAATTCTAATATCGTAGTTACCGTAGCCCGTGGCTACCCTGTACCCGTGGCTAAAAACAACAAACAATTTCGTAGAAAAGTGGTGAAAAAAATCAAAAAATTCTTGAATTAATATTAGGAGAACATGTATTAAAAATAGTAATTATGCCTAGAGTATTAGAAAGGCATCTGTAAAAACTAACATGTTTGCCTAATAATATATGTCTAGAGTGTTAGGAGAGCATTTGTAAAAACTAAGACGTTTGCCTTATTTTAAATAAACTGATTATTTAAATTTAGGATTTTTTTCGTTCAAATTATTTTTCTAGCGTGTGTTTTTCCTAAGTAGTACATTTTTAGACCCTGAGTAGATTGTTCGTCAAACCTAGACATAATAATCTTGACAATGAGGGGTGAATCGTAGAATTTGATAAAGGAATAAGAAAGGGCAGAAGAAAAACTTGCTAGAGTAAATATTGTATAAGATCTTAAAAAAAACATGGTACGTTATTCTTTATGATGTATATATAATTAAAAATATTAATTTGTTATGTACTTTCATGACGGCTACTTACCTTATTCTTTTCGTTCTTACTTGAATTCTAGATGTTCTTTATAGTGAAGGTACAACCTGACTCCAACTGCTAATTATTTATTGATTTTTCATTAACATTTATTTTGTAATTTATATTTTAAAATGACAACATTAATAATGGGAAATGTACAAATATTTAAAAAACTGATCATGTGTGAGTCAAGTTAACTCTCAAAGGGATGATAAAAGAAGTTAATACACATAATCAGCCTATAATATGCAGCATTGCAGTGCGTTCTGAAAAATCTCGGTTTACCACATATTCTTCGGCTTAATAAATATTCAATAGTAAAAAACAATTTAAAATTGAAGTGATGCCTATTATTTCGCCAACATTTCAAATATTAGTAGTAGCTATATATTTTTATACAAAATTTGTCAAAATGAATTTACCATCCTAGATTAAAGCTTTTGAACGAAATGTTTAAACAACGACTGTAATTTTGCGAAAGTATATTTTAAAACGACAGCTTATTTTTAACCTTCGAACTAAAAAAAGGTGTGTGATTCTGATTTTTTTTGTTAAGTTTGAAAGGTAATTAAGGAGAGCTAAAAAAATTGGCGATGATATTCAAAATCGGATAAGTTTGGAAAAGGCTTTAAGGGAAAAAGTAATTTAATGAAGAGAGTGTTCTTAGATAAATTTCAAGTGCGAGGTTAGGGTTCCGTACCCGAAAAATTTGTCGGCAGTTTTTTATATTTTGTAAATTTCACTTGTTATCATCTTTGAATATGAAAATAAATAAATAATATGGGACGATGCCACAGAGAGACACACAGACAGATAGACACACATGGCGGTCCTTATAACACCCCTTGTTTTGTTTCGGATGTTAAAAATATCAGAAATGAAATTGTCTCTGTTTATAGCCTTGTTTTTCTCAAACAATGTATTTTATTCGAGAATTGATATATTAAACAACTATCGATAAAAATTCACAATAGTTTCACGGCTGTTTCTTGCGCTGTGAGTTTCAAAATTGGTGATTCGATTTAAGTCTGCCTATTGAACACATTTGGTGACTGTCTGATTTCAAAACCTATTTCCAAGATGGCGGTGCTAAAAACACCGAATCTCGCTTCCCAGAGAAACGCTTCAAACTTGAAGTGATTGTGCTGCAAAAAGGCTGTACTGTAGATTGTGTATTGATTACCCATGTAGGGTTCGATTAATCTTGTATTAAGGTGTCAAGGTATTTTTATAAACCCTTTATACGTTAATACAAGTAAAATTAGGATATTACACAATAGATCCATAAAAAGGCGGTAAATACGAAATTTTGCGTTTTCTAACCCATTTTTCTTCTTTTGAGTTTAGAGAAGTGAAGACCCGAATACAGCCTTTTTCCCACCTTAATTATTTCAAGATGATAGTGTTTTGCTGTGCTGTGAAGTAGTGTATTAAGAACCGTGCCATTTTGAAAATCGATTTTGAAATAAGTCGGACGGTCACCGATGGTATTCATTTATATTGACTCTCAAATTTCAAGACACACAGCGGACGAAAACGCTTGAAACAAACATTTTGCCCCTGGAGACAAATATGACCCCCATCGTGGCAATATTTCTTAAATCAAAGGAAAAGTCTATAGAACACGTATATCAAGTTGCGTCAATACAAACAACGAAGCTCTTATTTTATTCAACAAGCGTTTGACTCATTTTAAAATTTTCGGAATTAACAACTGACCATGAACACGACATTATTTCGGTGATTAGTACGGAATTCTAAAAAGTACGTAATAATATTATTTTATCCTCTATTTTATATGCTATGCTGCGTGTGTTTAAATAATGTATGTCTGGGATAAAATGAGGTAAAACTGGTATATGAATTTATTTCCGTAACCCCACCTATCCATGAATGTATATTTATATTCAAGTTGTTATACCAAACAAATTTTTTTAATTCAAATTTACATTTATATGAATGTTATAATAACGTTCATATGCAGTATTACAAAATATAGGTGACACATAAAGTGAAGCTTATTTTAAGGGCAGAACAAATATTTGATTTGATGACTCTTAACCCGTCAGTACTCGTGCTATATGAGTCTTTTTGTTCATGCTCGATTTAAAACCCAAATAACTTTTATTTTTTATATATCGTTGAGACTTTTTCTATTTTCATATTATTTTATCTATATACGAATTATTAATTTTCAAATTTTTTCAGTCTTTTGGTGGCCGAAAGTTCGGCAGATTTTCTGCCGACACCGAAACTGATGCTGAAATTAGATTTTTTGGCCGAAACTGGCACTGAACCTTCGGTAGAACACAAATATTAAATATGCTAATTTCAATAGAAATATCTATTTTTACTCTCTCTGAATTCATTTTATTTATTTTTTTTTTAATTGACAATTCACTATAATTAATTAATTATTTAACCCGTGATTTCTTACTGTTAATCGTAAGTCAGTTTAATCTTAAATCGTTTTAAGAAAAACATTAAAAAAATAATGAAAAAAATTAGTTATTGATTAAATATAACGGCAAAATTAATATTCCTAAACATAATTATTTGTTTACTTTAAACATAATGAATGTATTATAATTAATAAAGTTTAAAATATATGTAAGAAAACCTCAACCACCCTTGAATCTCTCACTGGTAACCAACCTATCGTACATGTTGTATATGTTACAGTCAAAACTCATAACCAGTCAAAGCGTCTTTTGTCAGTTAAACTGTCAATTTTTTAAGAACTTGTAACTTTTTCTTTGTATCAGTTGTAATTTCAAACCCTTGTAAAGTAATAAACCATTTCTCAATATTAAATATTTTATTTCTATTTCAACCAATTAAAAGTAAATACTGACTCTCTAGCCAGTCAACTCCAACAGCTTCAGTAAAAACAACTAACGCACTAAAACAACTCGTTGCAAAAACAACTCCGGTCTTAGCAACCGGGTACAAAAAAAAATCATTATAAAAACACCTCCCATATGGATTGGTAAAACCCGCAGACCCGTGCTAACTCGACCCCATTCAAAAAGTCATGTGGATCATTAAATGGACGTAATCCATGGATCAGTGAATGAACGTAGGTTAACTAAAATGTCAAAAAAAACACATATTCCCATGCCAACTTGACCCCATTAAATGCATGGCCATACAGAGACCAGTGAGTGAACGCAATCTCAGAGTAAACGCAAGGGCCAAAAAACCCGCTCACCCGTGTTAACTCGACTCCATTGAAACGATAGGTTAGGTTAGGTTATATTGGCTATCCACGAAGAATACACTTAGGCTATAGATATGTGATACCATATATGTGTTTTACATATTTTTAAGTCGCATTTCCTCCGAGCTCGTGACAGTAAAACTGCACTTACACGAATTTTGAAATTTTGCATATGAATCAATGCTATTTAACCATAGGTATACAATATAGACTAGGTGTGCCGGGGTTTATCCTGACAGAAATATTTATTATATTTTAAATAATTACAAGTATTTTGCACTTTCATGGAAATTAATTTATAAGAGACCATTTCCTTACAAATTTTATCTATTTTCTCGGTCTTCAAGGTCTGTCACGCTGATTTGTAATATATGTAGCCAATAAAATTTTACCTAAATCGTGGTATTACTTTTTTTTTGTTCGTTTTAAGTTCTACTTTCAAAATATCTCGGTGTAACAGCTCAAAACTTGACCAAAATATCTGTCACACCAGTAAAAACTTTAAAAATCCTGGCAAAAAATATTTCTGCCTGGATAAACCTTGGCACATGTAGTTTATATTTTTCCTATCGTTAAATAGTATTGATTCATATGCGAAATCTCGAAATTCGTATAAGTGCAGTTTTATTGTCACAGGCTCCAGGGCTATAAAGTGTTATTCTGTCTCTTACCGTTTATATAGGATCTAAATTGGCTATCAAGTCAATCCAGAGAACTACGTCCAATCTGATATCAGAACATATTTTCCCCTAGCAAGCTCTAAAACTTTTCTTTGAATTATTTTTTGCTTGATTAATTACAAAACGAACTATTAACTCTAATAAATTAAAATTGCCCTCCCTGTATAAACCTGATTGTTCATGCTAAATATTATAGATACTTTTAATAAATTATCTAAGCTTTATAATATGCTTACATAGGGGGAAAGTAGAAAATTTTATTGAAGTTACTAAAATATAAATTAAGTTTAAAAACAAAAATAAACAACTCGTTTATTAAATAACCCTATGTGAGTAATTATATTAAATATAGCTGAACCAAAACAAATTGTAGGTATATAACATTAAATTTAGTGATTAATCATATTTAGGTTTATGTATATGTGAATTCATTTTTTTCGTGTCAGGAAGTATTCCGGATATTGCTCAAAAAATATCGCATCAAATTATATTAATCATGAACTGTTTTACTATGTGTCAATGGTTTGTTGAAGTTTAAAACTATAGATGCCAGTAAATGTATACAATATGGCAATTCACTCCCACAAACAAAGCACTGAAGTTCGAAAATTTGAACAGTAAGAGGGATTTTAATGCTGTTTTTTGCATTCGATTCCTTAGAGCTGGAGGAATCTTTGTGACCTAAATTAATTTATAAAAAATTAAAAATAAGCAATTTGCATAAATAATATGCATTTTATAATTGAATTTTAAATTAATCGTAAATACTAAATGTAATTCGGTTAATAGTGATGCAAATGATTCCAAGCTTGTTACTCGGAAAGTTTTTGCGGTCGTTGAACACGAATATCGTGACAAAATTGTTCTCCGAAGTACCTGGGGCCCAGGGTGAACGATATCGTTCACCCTGGGGATATATATCCTCGTTAAATTTATGTTATTATTACATGGTTTTTTATTATATTTTTCACGAAATTACAACATCGATTCACGGTTATAACGAGAATACTGTTCCATATGGGCGCCAAGTACCTCGAAGACCGATTCGGCCGCAATATTCGCGTTCAGCAAAGCGAATAACCCTCTAGTAACGAGTTTGGACTGATTAAATAACAAATGTTCCAAAAACTCTAAAAGACGACGGGGATATTGTTCACCCTGGGCACCAGGTACCCCAGATACCAATTTTGTTCCCATATTCTTGTTCAGGGACCCCAAAAACGTCCGAGTAACAGGGAACATTTCTATTAACTGAAGATCCAATGAATTGAATGCAAAAACCTGCAATTCAATTCCGTCTTACGGTTCAAATTTTTCGAACTTTGACTATTTTTAGTGTTTCGAATCCGCGAATAATTGACATTTTTTTTTAGAAACATTATTTTGTGTTTCTATTCATATTTTTAAGCATCTAGATCAATTTTTGGTCCGTCTCTCTAAATCATGACTATTTCAACTGTGAAACGTGCTAAAATATGTATTCTCTTTGAAGGTATCTGTCATTGTTCTCACTAAAATGTATTCTACTGTCATCAGTTGAAGTTATGTTTTTATTTTTTATAGGTTTCAGGTTGCTGCGGTACAGTAATCAAGGATCAACTCTGCTAACTACAATATCATAAGTATGTGAACCCTCTCAAAGTATTTAGTTAGCTACATAATAAAAACCATAAATTGCCAAACTTAATCTTGACTTGCCAAATCTTCTTAATATTTTGCAATAATTATCCATTCTTAGATCTGTAGCTAATGATAGAACGAATATAACAAGGAAAGTTAGACTCGTAAGGGTACCAAAAATAAGTGAATATGAAAAATACGTGTTGCGTATTTTCACATAAGCTGATTGCGTGTATTCTATATGTATCACGTACCTTACAAAAATATTTATAATTATTATGGTTAAAATGTTTGCTCACAAAAAATTGTTTAAACAATTTACATTCTTGTAATTTTTCATAGTAACATGCAAATTGTAATATTTGTTTGAAAAAATAAAAATAAATAAATAAAATAGTTTAGTGCCATGTAAAATATATTTCAAGTTTTTTTTTATATTATTTGTAACATAAATAAATTGAAGTATCTATCTGGATGAAAAAAACAAACACTGTACTCTCAATTACTATTAAAATTTATGTTGAATTAAAAATAAAACATTTATTATAAAAATAATATTTTGTTAAATACATACCTACAAAAAATTATATTTATATTTCTGGTCAATTATTTATATAAAACTATATTAATTAATCAATACATATTTATTTTCACGATTGCGAATTAAAATTATTTTTATATTTTATTTGGGTTGACTAATTACAAAAATTAAAAGAGTCGTATTTTCAGATTGTGAATTATGATACAATTTTTGTCTAAAACTCAATTGAAGGAGAAATATATTAGGTAAGCGGAAAATCTGAAAAAGAGCGTAGAAATGAAAATGACTGACCTATCACTGAAAATGTGAATGCGACTAAACATGCTTGCACTTTTCGTAAACCTTGGACCAAAAGGAGTCAATTGGTAATAATTATGATAATAAATTAATTTGTTAACAGTTGTTTTTTATTTTCGAGACCAATTGGCTGTTAATTAACAAATTAATTTGTTTATTAAAATTCATAGACCTCTCGCACAAATTTGTTTTTTTACCAATAGAGAATATTCATGAAATTTAAATTTGGTTCAAATATTTTTTTTCCGTACCTTTATTGGCTGGACATTTGAACTAAATAAACCATTCTTTTAGTAATTAATATCTATTTAATTATTTCAAATTCAGTGAAAGAAATTCAAATTTCTAGAACGGAAATTCAAATTTTAAAACGGACGTGACGTCATAGAATGTGTCGTGTCAGACTTGTGGACATATTATATGGTATTAATTACTTATATTTTTTATGGTATTACCACGGATATATACTATAATTACTACATCGGTGCGTATTATACTTGTAGTAAACAATACATTGAACTATCACCAACTGACAGGTCTCATATTAATGCGTTATTTTCTTCGGATTGTTCTGATCAAAAGCTCTTACGACCATGAAATTTTTTAACGAGTATATAGCCCGTAGCTCGAAAACTACTCGTTTTCTTCTATAGTTATTGAAATGTAGGACATAATTGTTAGCAAGAAAAGTTGTAGATTAAAAGGACTCCGCAAAATTAAATAGGAAAATGGATTTCTGTGAAACGTTTTCTAACCCAACCTAAAATGTTAGTTGGATCATTCTGATCAGAAGCTTTCACGGCAACGTACATTTTTAACGAGTTGTTTTCGAGCTACGTGCGATCAAAGTTACGGATATAATATAGTTTTAGTATACAAGTATGAAAACGGCTTTCTGTGAAACTTTTTCAAACCGCCTCCAAAATGTTCTTCGGATCGTCGTCAAAAAGCTCTAACGACCACAAAAAAATTTTACGGGTACCTTTCGAGCTTTTGCTATATAACTATATAGCAAATATATGGGATTGAGGCCCATACGGGTGAGTGATATCCACAATAATTCTGATGGATAACCCTTTTCAATACCGTATTACTTTTGCTAACATAGATACTATGGTATCAGTCTTTATACGATACCAGCCATACTGTATACTGTATTGAGGGAATAATAATTTTCGCAATAGTTATGCCGAACGTGTCAATGCAATACTTATGGTGGATAGCCCTATTCAATATTGGAATATTACTAATCTTAACGTAGATACTATAGTATTTGTTTCTATACCATACCAGCATTGTAGTAAATGCCATGCATTTCTTACCGTGTTTATATCACACGACAACGACCTGAAAGATTAAATACATCTTTCTTAGCCGGCATACAAAAATTTATATTATATTCAATGGGTTCCTTTGTGCATTGTAAATACCTAGAGTGTGCTTTTTTAATATGCATAGATAGAGCTAGCTTGAAGTATTTTTTTCTATTTAAAATAACCTTTTTCCACCTTTCTTTGATCGTATTAGATATAAAATCACCTTATGCTCACCATCAATCAATTCACATGTTATTTATAGTCATGCGTCAGTACCGATTCTAACATATTCATCGTTTTATAATATCTTATATAAAAATATGAATATATAAAAAAAAAAGAGTTTGTGTAAATATTTTTTATTAAATGCCAACCATGTTGATTTTACAAAAGCTTTTACATTCTTTTATCAACAAAGAAATAATTTTTATAATAAATGTTCAAGATCTAGAGGTTAATAAGTCAGATAAAATAGCCGACAAATGCCTATCAATTATTGCATTCCTTTATAATAAGCCGAGTGCACGATAGAATATCCCATCAACAACATTTCAAAGACTATTCGATTTTTCTTAAACGTTATGTTTTCTGAAATGTAGAATTTTGGGATAACTTGGTTTACCAATGGCTTTTTTGGCCAAGGCGTGTAATTTTTATATATTCGAATTATTATGTAATTGAAATATATCTTACGTAAATACTTTTAAGACCTTGAATATAAATAAACATTTGGTAATTTTTGTTGCATACTTGATTTTCAAATATTCAAAACTCTTCATATGTTGTATACGACTTAAAAGGTTCGAATTTCCATGATAGAAACGTACGGATTTATTTATTATAAATAACTATTGCCTCACTAAAATTTGGTGAATTTTTGTGTAACAAACAATTTAGATAGGATGCATAATTATGGAAAATAAAAATTCAGTTCCATATATTTTTTATTACTGATGACAGTTCAAGGTCGGAGAAGTAATGGAAAGTGAAATAAAAATCTAAAAACAATTTTTGGGTTATATATTAGTCATTAATTTAATAACTCAAGCTAAAAATTCGGCGAAAGGTCCCCACGCTCATCAAAGGGGAAAGTAGATTATGTGATGGTTTTGCTTTTGCTTGTTTCAGGTTAAGAGAACTTAGGGGAGAGTAAGGTACAGTGGGCTTAAGGGTGAGTAAGGTTAATGAGTTTCAAAGAGAAAATCAAAGGCCAAAGGAGAATGTCTGATGTTATTTGTTTATAATCAACCAAGCCAATCGGACGAGTAACAGGCTAGTATTGAATACATTAAACAATTGAGATAATTCTATATGGTGTTAGATGGTAGATTAGCTCTGAAGTGTTTAAAATGTCATATCACCACAAAGTATGCATAACACATTGTTTGTATTGCAGTATTTTTTGTTATTTTTCAGTGGATTTTTTTTCAATAATGTGTAGTGTAGAACAAGTTTTTAATTTCATGTATAGTATCTACCTAAAATAACATTCTGATTAACAAAGTCTTAAATTTAATTTATGAAAAATAAACATTCGTGATCGTGACTGTGAATCAATTATTAATATTTTTGAAGTAATAAATATTATATATAAAGTTATAACATACAGTTATATAATAGAAATATGTATAAATATACCTAAATATGCTATCTTCAAACAGTAAAAATAAAAACTATGCTTTACTTTCTAATTAAAAAATAAATAGACAATAATTGAAAGAAGTGAAATTTACAAAATTTAAAAAAAAAAAAAAAAAGGCAAATGCGGTTTTATCCTTGTATCTCTCTCCAAATTGAACCGACATTCTTGAAACATAACTAAGTATAATAATCGATTTATCCGTTTAGGAGCTATGATGTCACACAAGACACAACATAACGGGCAAGCTTTTAACACTCTTTTCAGCTCGGGGGCTTAAAAATAAATTTACAAGTACTACAGTACAAGGTCTCTTAATATTTGATCAGGCGATAGTATGTCTAGTAATAAACAAAAAACAAAACTTTCCTTTATGAATCCTATATAAAGGTGTTTGTTGAGAATAGAACATTGTGTAACCATTTATAAATTGTCAATTTCAAACGAGAGAAAATTACGAAGGAAAAACGATAATTTATTTTACGAATTCGTCATTAGTTTTCTCTTTCTGTATAATTTTCTATGCAAAGGCCAATAACGACAAGTAAATTTTGCGAAACCAATGGCCACTTGCTATTTGTAGTAAGCATAATAGTGAGACAAGAGATTTTCATATCGATGGATCAGTAAAGAATTCGATATATTTTATTTTGCAAGGAAGCTTTTATAGGACAAATCGCTTCAAAATTTAAATTAAATGAACCCTGACTATAATAAACCC
Organism: Chrysoperla carnea; assembly: GCF_905475395.1. NCBI lineage: Eukaryota > Metazoa > Arthropoda > Insecta > Neuroptera > Chrysopidae > Chrysoperla > Chrysoperla carnea. Next base: position 14,282,826 of record NC_058337.1, read on the forward strand.
ACATTTCCTAATCGAACTTTCAAAGTTCGTTGGCATAAAAGTACTTAAATTTTCTTAGTACAAAAATTTAATGGTAGAAGTTCCTTTTATTAAATTTCTGAATACTCTGTCTTTAGCTCCAGCGGTGCGTGGTTGAAGTCTCGTGATTTCTCGTGTGAGCTTGTCCACGGTAGTTACAGCTTGGTTTTATTAGATGATAAAATTTGCTCTTTCCATACCATATCCTGAGGACTTTATAATACATATATTAAAGCATGCCTCCATCGTAAAGTCGAAATTTTTACTATTATGAGCTTTTTACGCATACGTCAACAGTTACATTTTAACGTGAAAATTTTTACCAATAGTTTCTAGTGTTACGTACGCAGAGATAAACACGTACGTTTTAAAAAAAATTATAAAACAAAAGTTAAACTCCAATACAGCTTAATAAATCCATGGTATACAAAAAGACTTTTTGAAGTGTATAAAACAAAGCCTAGCTTTTTTTTATGTTCCTGGGCTCTACTTAATTGGTTGGTTTATGGTCTACAAATGATTTTTAACATACATTTTTTAGCATCCCAAGTTGTGATATTTTGAGTGTAAAAAAATTCAACGCAATTACTCCCGAAATGGTCATAATTTATTAGTCAATATGACCATTGGTCAGAAATACAGCCAAACATACAAAATGAAAAGTTATTATTTATGTGGTCTAAATTTTTTTTGGTGCCCTTAGTTGTGATATTTGAAGTCTCAAAAATCAATCAAATCGCAACTTGGGATGCTAAAAAAGCTAATACCACATAAATAATAACTTCTAATGTTCTATCTTTAGCAGTATTGCTGACCAATTGGTTATAACTACTGATCATTTATGACTATTTCTTGACCTACTGGGTTTAATTTTTTAGACTCGGAATGCTAAAAGGTGAACTGGAAATTTTAAACTACTAACAGAAATGGTAGTTGATCATCATAACTGATCATAAATGACCATTTCGTGACCAATTCGCAACTTGGGGTGCTTAAAACTGGAACTGGATTTTTTAAATAGCAATTTTCCTTTGTTGATAAAATGAATAAATTAAAGCAAAAGAAATATAAGTGGTACATTAAATTTTGTTATGTTTTAAATATAATTGAATATATTTAATATTATTTTGTTTGTTCAATTTCACATTTTCGAATTTTAATTGAAGTAAAGCGAATAATAAATAATTTATAATAATAAATAATTAGTTAATATTAATTAATGTTTACAAATAATATTATGTATTTTAATTATTGTTAGCCAATTTGACCAATTATACAAATAAAATGTGTAGTATAGAGTGTACCAAAATGAAAATTTACATACACTTAACAAGTTATAGAACAAAAATTATTCATTCTTGCTTGTCGGAAAATCGTTAAAATTGGATATTTCTATATGAAAAAACTTGGGAATCTTGTAGTTTATAATAATACCATAAAAATATAAGTTTTGTTTGATGAAAGGAAAACCAAATTTTAATTTAATTATGAGTTAATCAAAGATCTATCTTTTGATAAACAGAGACGACTATAGTTAGTAAGAGTATTGATGATTGAAAAGTGATATCTATATTATCAAATTTATAAGCAGTACTTGCACGCGATATATTATATTTTTTTGTAGTTACGTGGCATTGTTAAGCTAAAAATAACAAATTATTTGATTACAAAGCATGTATTTGTTAAAATTCAAATAATAGTCTAACCGAATAGAATCGCGGTGAGATATTGAATTAAAAATAGCGTTACTTATAATTGAATGAAATACGTTTATAGGTATAAAAATAACTAGTAAATATTTAATTAAAAAATTATGTGCAAAATTTATGAAAGAAGTAAAAAATATTGTTGCGTAAAAATGTATTCTAAAAATCGTCTTTACTTATGATAGTTCAGCTCAATCAATATAATATGGAAGCGATAGTCTTCTTAAAAAAACAAGTTGCAATATAGTTCGAATAAAGTGCTATTTTCTAAAAGCACCTTGTATTGAGAATTAATGTTTTAAAATCATAAATGAGTTTTTTAATTATAATAGGTGTAATAATGGTGTTAAACATTTTTAATTATTAAGCACGTACTGAGTATCGTGTTTGTGATGAAAATATGAAAATGTATAAACATGCATAAAATTCAAACTATTAATTATTATTGCATGTTGTTTGTTTATATTAACAGGGAATAGATTAAATATAAAAAAAGGTATAGTTATTGAATGAGATTTTCGTACGGTGATATGTTTTCATCAAGATTAAATGAAGAGATTTCTTCAATACTCAGGGGAATGAAGCTGAAAATAGGGTACAACCTCCGAAATCCAAGTAACTGCATCGATTTTGTTGAAATTTTGGAAATAAGCTCTACTTACCATCCTATTCAAAATCTATATCATGCCGAAGGGCGCTTTTTATCCTAAGGGGGTGAAAACTACCCCCTAGTGCAAAAATGCAATAAAAAGTGTTTTAAGGACTTTGTAAGAGTGGGGAATGATAAATTATGTTGAATATGAGTTGTGCTATGATTTATCATTATAAGTATAATTTTCAGAATGTTTCAACCCTTAATAATTACCATAAATTACGATGAAAAAAACAATTTTTCGACATTTTCACAAGATTCAATGCTTAAAACTCATGGAATTTTTTGAAATTTGGTAATTAAGCTCTACAAACCATCCTCTTCAAAATCTATATCATGCCAAAGGGCGCTTTTTATCCTAAGGGGGTGAAAACTACCCCTTAGTGCAAAAATGCAATAAAAAGTGTTTTAAGGACTTTGTAAGAGTGGGGAATGATAAATTATGTTGAATATGAACTGTGCTATGATTTATCATTACAAGTATAATTTTCAGAATGTTTCAACCCTTAATAATTACCATAAATTACGATAAAAAAAACGATTTTTCGACATTTTCACAAGATTCAATGCTTAATATTCATGGAATTTTTTGAAATTTTGTAATTAAGCTCTACAAACCATTCTCTTTAAAGTCTACTCTATGCCGATGTTTTATTTTTTCAATTAAGGGAGAAAACTACCCCTTATTAGAAAAATGCAATAAAAACAATTCAAAAGTGTTTCAAAGTGCTTTGCAGGATTGAGTATAATAAATTATGTTAAAAATACTTTGAAACATCATTCAATCCCAAAAAACATCCCCTTTATCCGTAGATCATCCCTTGTATTTATCAAAATGAATAAAAATAACAAATTTATCTTATTTATCGTTTACTTTTTTGCAATTTTGTAATTAGGCTCTACTTACAATCCTCTTCAAAGCCTGCCTCTCCCAAAGTGTACTTTTTGCAATTAGAGGAGAAAACTACCCCTTATAAAAAAATGTATAAAAAATAAATAAAAAGTGGTTTAAATTGCTTTGCTGGATTAAGTAATAATAAATCTTTGATTTTTAAATAAAGATGCAATTGAAATTTCACATAAAATTGTGTAACTTACGAAGGAATAAGATATACACACTCTTATGTGAGATTTCAATTGCATCTTTATTTAAAAATCAAAGATTTATTATTACTTAATCCAGCAAAGCAATTTAAACCACTTTTTATTTATTTTTTATACATTTTTTTATAAGGAGTAGTTTTCCCCTCTAAGGGCAAAAAGTACACTTTGGGAGAGGCTGTCTTTGAAGAGGATTGTAAGTAGAACCTAATTACAAAATTGCAAAAATATGTGTGTGTGTGTGTGTGAGTCTGTGTTCATGTGCTGTGTGTTATATGAGTATTATACTATGTGTTTTTGTACCATCTAGATATATGAATATCACTAGTATGGCAGAATACATGCGTTAAGCAATGCATCTAAGTGAGGTATTATATATATGTGTTTAGCATGTAATTGCCTCTACAGATACGATACGACAGATCTTCTGTTGTGTGCATGCAGAGAGTGGGAGTTTTGTTGCACACATATGTACAATACCTCTCACTTAGATGCATTGCTTAACGCATGTATTCTGTCATACTAGTGATATTCATATATCTATATGATACAAAAACACATAGTATACGTTTTGTCATCATATAGGTGCTATAAATTTACTTTGCTCCAAAAAGCTTTAAAATTTTTTTTTTTGTTTTTTTGCGATAACTTCTGTAATTTTTTATCGATTTTGATTTTTCAAAAAGCATTTGGAAGGTAATTTTAAGGACAATAACATCTGAAAGTTTCATCTTTTTATAACCATTAGTTTTGAAAAAGTGAAGGGTCAAAAGGCTCAAAACATGGGGTGTTCACGCGGGTATGCGGACTTAGAACGTTAATATCTCCGTTAAATTTGATCTTAGAAAAACAAACAAAAAAGGAAAATGTTTGTTAAAAACAGGCCTACATTTTGGTCCCAAATATGTTTTTCGTAACTGCAGTAGTTTTTTAGTTATTTCGAAAAAAAAAACAAATTTTTTTTGATATTCGAAAATTTTAAAAAAGTTGATCGTGCCTATTTCTAAAAATAAGCCTTCAAACCCAGTGTAACTTCTTGATCACATATACGAGACTCAAATGAAGTGAACTGTGCAAGGAAATGGATTTATTGCAATTTAAGTGGAAATGGTACCCATCCTATGTGAGATTTTTCTTTTAAAAATTTGAATAGCCCACGTTCTTTCAACTGTAGCTCACTCAATTTTTGTCCGATCGACTTTTAACTCATTTTAAAGGTATTTTCAAGCACTACAAAAAAGATTCTGCTTATAAAGCTATAAAATTTCATGTTTTCCTTGTTTTTAAACGTCAAACACAAAAAAAAAAATAATGAATAAAAAAAAAGATTTTTGATACGGTATTACTTACTGATCGTTGTATTTAATAAATCGATTAAGCAATCTTTCTTTTTATTTTTTTATTGGCTACAATTTTGTTCATTACAAATATGGTGAAAAAACGCCTAGTTTTTGAGTAATTCACGAAAAATCAACTGAAAACGTGCTTTTTTTATGTCAAATCTGTGCGCTTTCTATTGCAAATAGCTCAAAAAGTATTTGGTTAATAAAAAAGTGTATATGACATTTTTTGCTCAAAATTGGTCACTCTATCGATTCCAGGAGTTATTTTGACCAAAACTAATTCCACCCCCGAGAAGGGGTGGCAACCACCCCCAGGAAGGAAGCGCCCTTCGGCGTGATATAGATTTTGAATAGAGTGGTAAGTAGAGCATATTCCCAAAATTTCATCAAAATCGATGCGGTTACTTGGATTTCGGAGGTGAAAACCTTCATTCCCTGGGGTACAAATATTCGGATTGGATTTAAATACTACACTGTATCGAATGGAAAATTGCTGATAAAATGTGTCTTTTAGAATTATATCTTTTCATAAAGTCTAAGTGGGCTTGGCATAGACAACTAATTATTATATAGATGTGCAACTCCAACCGATTTTATCATATGATCTCTAAAGCTCCGAAAATTGGCACCCCCAACCATTGATGTCACTACAGTAGATAGTTTCTAAATTAAATAACATAAGGAATGACTGTTTTCGGCGGAAAATTCTTAGATTAGGCTTTGCTAATATTCTCTAAGCAATTTGTATGTATTCGATAAATAAACAAATTCACAAAATTTTTTTTTTAGCGTCACCTAGTACAAATAATTGTTCGTCTATTTATTATTAATAATAATTTTACAAAATGTTTGATTTATGTTGTGTGGAAAAATACAAAAAGAACTAATGCTACGTATGATTCCTAGGTAAGTAAAAAAAATTATTAACTTTAAGCAATCTTCCTGCCTGTTTAGATAAAATCAATTAAAAATGTAAACAAAAATAGAGTTTTATGATGCTATTAACAATTATTAATAATTATTTCCGTATTCAATTATTTTATTAATTAAACAAAAAATTATTTATTTATTTTTTTCAGTTATTTAAAAAATAAATCACGCTCATTGATTGGATAGATATTACGTTTACCAATCTAGAAAACCGTCGAAGTTTAATTTCGAATAATTTTTTATTACATCGCTTATACAAATTTTTTCATTAAAATTTTAACTCTATAAAATAGTTTATAAACTTAGTTAAGAAAATGGTAAAATGGTAAAAAAACTCAAAATAACTACTCGTTTTAAAAAAAATAAAGAAATATACTTTTGTAAGTAACTGAACTAAAATGTAGAAAATAATTTCTATAAATTCGTTTTATCGTAAAAAAGCGTGGGGTGCTTTTTAAGATATTTGATAATGGCTTTACTTTATCAATATCTGTCTATAAAATAATTGAAATTAAAGCACACCACGTTTTTTTTAAGATAAAATGATTTTTTTTGAAACGAAAGAAATTATTTCCTACCTTTTAGTTCAGCTAGTTACTTTTTAATTTAAAATTTAAAAAATCGAAAAATACAATCATAAATTATCAAATTGGTAAACGGATTTAGATGTAGACGAGCTTATTTAGGTCAGAACATTATTCAGAAAAATTTTGAGTATACATGTTCATAGCTTTGTCTATTTTTGAAATGGGTTCCTAAAAATATGTTGCCACCCACATTCATTGTGGTATTTTAGGAGAAAAAGAAAAACAAATATCCGTGTATCATGGTTTTTGGTATTTATGTCCAAATATATTTTACATATAGTATTTGTTATTGTTTTATTAGTAAAATATAAACGATATTTCGATATTTTATGTAAGACTCTAATCACGAAAAAAGTAATAAGTAAAATATAATTTTAAATAAATCATTCTAAAAAAAAAAAAAAAACTAATTTTAATAGATACTTTTCAAGCGAAACAACTTTTATATAGCAGTAACTCACATTATTTTCGATTGTTGAACTAAATAATGTCTGCCAATGTCACTGGCACTTAGTAATTGTAAAAGACGACGTTTGGCTCTAACTTTCAATTGCTACTTGTTCGGCCCACTATATTAAATTAATTCCGTGGAAACTGATAACTGTACTAAACATATATAGCAGATACTAAAACGTTATCTTAACATTGAATGCTCCTTAAAATCTAATGATAAATCTGGAATCATAACTTTCTATATAAATCTTAAACATGTTGAGACCGCTCAAAATTCTTAACATTACATAAAAATTTTTGTGCCTTTTAGCTCAAGTGACCCACTTATTATTTGATTCCCTCCATTTCCCTAACCTTAACCGTTTTGAGTATACATGGTAAAATGTATAGCGTATAAAATATAATTCAATTAACAATTTCTTTTCATCATTATTTCTTTAATAAAAATTCAATTTTGTAATTTTCCTTTCTTTCAATTTATATTCTCTACAAGTATAATAAATCTCTCTTACTACTTTTCAACAAACTATTAGCGAAGAATAATATTATGATGGAATATAAAAAAAAAAAAAAAAATACATCACGATCAAGCAAATAACTTTGTGTGTGTAAGTGTAGTTATTTTAATGACGTACGTAAAATTGCTTCCTTCTCCTTTTATATTAAACACTTACGTAAAGTAAGTTGTTCACCTGTCAACTATTTAAATTAGACTAGGTTTTGATATTTCATGAGCCGTGTATATTAATTAATTCTCGTCTTAATTTATAAGACTAGCTCGGCCCGCGAGGAACTCCGCTCCCGTAGTTACCGTAACCCGAGGCGACCCTGTATCCGTGGCTAAAAACAACCAACAACAAAAAAATTTCGTAGGTAGAATAGTGGTGAAAAAACTCAAAAGTTCTTAAATTAATATTAGGAGAACATCTATTAAAAATAGTAATTATATGCCTAGAGTATTAGGAGAGCATCTGCAAAAACTAACATGTTTGCTTTATAATGTTTTGTGTAATAAATCTCTAGAGTATTAGGAGAGGAAAAAACTAACATGTTTGCCTAATAAACTTATTATTTAAATTGATGATATTTTTTCGTTCAAATTATTTATTATTTGTCTAGCTAGCGTGCTTTTTCCTGTGAGTATATATTTTACGTCAAACCCAGATATAATAAGCTTGAAAATAAGGGGTGAGCATGGAATTCGATAAAAGAATAAGGAAGATTAGGTTGGGACAGAAATAAACTTGCTAGAGTAATAATAATATATAAGATACTATCAGACGAGGGAACATAAGGGAACTGTGCATGCATTTTGTGATGTTCGTTAAACTGCAGCGTGGTTCTATTTAAGAGCAAAACTAAAAATTCAACAATAAAATTCTTTGATATTTGAATATTAACTTCGCATTTCACCTTGCAGTTGCGTTATTGTTTTCCTTGTCACTTATATAGCATATAATAAGCAGGAGTATCTAATTTTTTCGAGGATAGTCTGATTAAGATTTAACACAGCTCATTGTGTTCGTAATTTAGTCATTTTCAAAAGTCATTGGAAAAGCATAAAACACTGGCATTTTAAGAACGAAAATCCTTACGATTGTAAAATATACAGGTGCTTAAGGAATGGTAGGGGTAATCGTAGTTTTCTTACTTATATATCTGAATATTTAATGCAATTATAGGTTAAAATAATTCGTCATAATGTTATAGTTATATAGGTTTATATATGGTACAGTAAATCTGGCATTTTGACTGGAAAAAATTACAATACTGGATCTGAGGTTATAGATCGTTAGGGGGGCATGTAAATAACTTTAAAAAAAATTAAGAGAATTTTTCGTTCCGCTGTTTTTTAGAAAATCCAAAAAAATGGGAAAAAAAATTTGGAATGCGTTTTTCTCGGAATCTATTGGTTTAAGGGAAAAGTTTTTCAAATAAAAAATGTAGAAGACACTGTCAGCTACATTTTATGACATTGGAGCAACGTCATACGAGTTAAATTACAAAAAGTAGGTGGCGTTAAAGTATCAAAAAAGGGTTTTCCACGGTTTTCATTCAGAAAAAATGATTTTTTTGTAAAAGTGTAAATGAAAAAGTTGTTTGACTCAAAATTAACTTCAACTTTTATCTAAACAATTTTTTTGTAAAACTTACCGTTTTTGAAATACAGCTTGCTAAAAAATCTGAAAGTTAAGTTTTTTTAAATTTTGAAAAGGAGTACTTGATTTCCTTTTTATTTTCTTGGTTTATTTTAAACATACATTGTTTTACTATAGCTCGGAAACGGTAAGTTTTGCAAAAAAATTGTTTAAATAAAAGTTGAAGCTAATTTTGAGTCAAATTTTTTCTTAATGAAAACCGTGGAAAACCCTTTTTTGATACTTTAACGCCACCTACTTTTTGTATTTTAACTCGTATGACGTTGCTCCAATGACATAAAATGTAGCTGACAGTGTCTTCTACATTTTTTATTTGAACAACTTTTCCTTTAAACCAATAGATTCCGAGAAAAACGCATTCCAAAATTTTTTCCCATTTTTTTGGATTTTCTCAAAAACAGCGGAACGAAAAATTCTCTTAATTTTTTTTTAAGTTATTTACAAGCCCCCCTAACGATCCATAACCTCAAATCCAGTATTGTAATTTTTTCCAGGTCCGGCCTTTTTTTCGTCTATATTGACTGAATCAATAAATAAAAATGAAAACATATATTTGTTCAAATCGGGTGTTACAAGGAGTCTAGTAGATATTAATTTTTAATATTCAAACTTTTTACAAACAACTGTTTGTAATTGTTGTTTGATTCTGTTTTTCTAATTTAATAGAGAACTTGCAATAATTTTTTTTAACCACAAATTGAAATGAAAGAATAATTCATCTAATGGTTCTGTGTCAGAAAATCATGCGGGATTTGCCGTTGTTAATAATACAGGCACTCTCCGTTCATGTCGCGTCTATGATTTCTGTTCCATTTGGACGTGCGAAGTAAAGGCAATTGTTTGTGCATTGAAGGCAATCAAGGATGCGGATGCAAGTACCAATGTGATTTACTCAGATTCTATGTCAGCCTTTCTAGCCAAAACCAATACAACATGCATCCTCTAATCCAACTAATCCATGTACTACTAGATGAAATAGCAGACCTCCAGAAATCAGTTGCGTTTGTATGGAATCCGGCTCACTAAGGTATAAAAGGCAACGAGTTAGCTGACAAAGCGGCAAAGAATTCAATTCTAGTAGAACTCGATCAGATATCGCAGTCACCCACAGAGATGCTAAGAAATTCATCAGTTGCGGAATAAAATCACATTGGGATCAACAGTGGCGCAACTCAGGCGGAACCAAGCTGCACGAGATACTTGAGAATGTGTTCGATTCGTTTCCTAAATATGGCAGACGAAACCAGGTTCTGATCACCAGAATGAGAGAGGGACTCACAAAACTCACCTACTCGCACCTGATAACGAAGACAAACCCACAGGCATGCCAAAATTGTGGAACCATACTGACCGTTCCACACGTAATGGTGGAATGTGAGAGCCTCCAGCAACAACGAAGAGTCGTGGGTCTGTCAAACAATATCAAAGTATATTTAATAATCAAGAATAATGACCTCGCTGTTAAAAAGTGACTTTAAAATAATAAAAATAATTCATCTAAGGTATATTTATATAATTTTAAAATTTGAGAGAAGTCTTTCAGGTCTCTTCTCCATCTAGGTCTATAAAGTTTATAATTCAAATAAAGATAGACTATTATGACTGTTTACAATGAAAAGGTCAGAGTAACACTTAACAGTTAGAGAAAATATTGAACTGAAATCATTTTAGAGGTGGAGAGAATATACGTTAAAAGCATTTATGTGTTTATTTGCATCAAAGTCAGATGTAACATCACCGTATTGCTGACAGTGATAGTTATTGTAAATTTTCTATTTATAGGTGGCGATAGTCTCATGTAGAAATTGTTTTGATATATTTTTATAAATTTATTGTATGGTACATATCTGAAATATTCACTCATGTTTTAATAAAATAAACTTTTAACAAAAAGAAAACCGACTTCAAAGGAAAATATTTCCCAAAACAAATTCATATGCACTAAAAAGTAAAAATAACGATAATATAATGCAGTTAAAATTATTGTTATTTTTGGAGTCGGTGCCAGCCAAGGAAACAGCTCTGACAGAATAGTTTGCTACATTAGCTTGACTGACACCGACTCCAAAAATAACAATAATTTTAACTGCATTATATTATCGTTATTTTTACTTTTTAGTGCATATTAATTTGTTTTGGAAAATATTTTCCTTTGAAGTCGGTTACCTTTTTGTTAAAAGTTTTTTTTATTTCGTGATTTTTAGTGAATCTGAAATACACTAACTAATTTTTCACTAAAAAAGACTCATCGAAATCGGTTGACGTGATATTGAGTTATTCGTCCTCTTGTCGTGCATAATGAATGCAAATTTAAGACTTTTATGGTTTTCTCATGGATGCCGTTGTCAGAGATAGACCAAAATGAAATGGGGCCACACGAGAAGCACCAGCTTTAAAATAAATAAAGAATCATCGAAATCGGTTGACGTGATATTGAATTATTCGTCCTCTTGTCGTATATACTGAATGCAAATTTAAGACTTTTATGGTTTTCACATGAATGCCGTTGTCAGAACTAGACCAAAATGAAATGGGACCACACGAGAAGCACCAGCTTTCAAATAGATAAAGAATCATCAAAATCGGTTCACCCAGTCAAAAATTCTGAGGTAACAAACATAAAAAAAAAATTCAGTCGAATTGAGAACCTCCTCTTTTTTGGTTTGAAGTCGGTTAAAAATACTATTTTTAAACATATTTTATCGTTTAAATAGTTTAAACGACCAAATAGTCCATTTTCACTATATAAAAGAGAAGGAGATGAAAATTTGTAGGTAGCTTCAACTACTAGTCTTGCAAAATATTTTCGAAAAACGCAAAAAAATTCTAGGAAATATTTTCGAAAATTTTCGTTTTTCAAATAAATTAAAAATAATATAAATATTGCCTTCGCGCCGCCATGATTGTATTCTTTTTCTTTCTTTACAGGGTATTTCAAAAATTATCTCAGTAAATTGTTCGCTTTCACTCGCTTTTTTAAATTATTGATATTATTTCATATTCCCCAATATAATGACGATTGATTATGTTTAAAAATGTCTACCTAACCAAATTAAAAGATCGGTGAAATTTACAAAATTTAAAAAATCTCCGACAAATTTTTCGTGTACGATCCCTTAGCTTTTACTTGAAACGTATCCAACACTCTCCATCAAGAAATATTCTTCCTTAATGCCTTCTGCAAACTGAACAGATTTTGAAGGTCATAGCCTATTTTAAAATTGTTTCGCGTACAGAACTCTAAATTCGCACTTGAACATAGCTAAGAACACCATTAAATTACTTTTCAAACGGAACAAAAAAAATCAAAATATGTTCATCCGTTTAGGCGCTACGATTCCACAATTACAGAGACAGACACACACATAGCTGTCAAACTTAGGTATTTTCTGGAAAATGGCATTCCCAGACAAACTTGACAAACTTATCCTCGGGTAAAAGGTGGTTATATACACCACTCTTCAAAAGTCAAAACGTCCAAATAAAATGAGATATATCAGCCAAACTAACACTTTGGCTAGGTCGGGAGTGGTTTTATTAGACTCACCATACTCAAAATTAATTAATTAAACGAGTAATTATTGTATATAATACTAGCCGTACACGAATTTTCATAAAATTGAAAATTGGTGTACAGATAAAATTTAAGGAATTTAATTAGATAGATCATATCCCTGCAAAAGCGGAAAACGCGATAAATACGATGAAAAAATTAGAATAAATTGTATTGTGTAGTATTATCATCTCGTGCAATTATAAGATAATAATTCTAGAACCAAAGTAATTTTTGTGTGTTAATTACAGTACCAATTGACACTACCAACCATAAAATTTTCGTCATAGGATGTATTGATTGGTTGTCAGGTACCAACCCACGGAGGGTTGTAAGGATTGTAGGCCGGGGAAACGGTTGATGGATTTTTGGTGAAGATTTGGGGTGGATTTCTCTCAAAACACCAGAGCTCCGTCCGTCAGAGTACTATCATTCTATGGTATCAGTATAATTCATGTGCTGGACAAAGTTTCAGAGGTGTACTCAAAAGTACAGCGCACAGATTTTTTCGTCGGGGATCGATAGCACTAATATGTATAGTTAGTTAGCCATTTACTTTAGTCAGAAGATTCCTTATAAAACATAATAAATGTTACCCGCACCTTACATAAACATGCTAGGTATAGGTATTATTATACAATGAATATTAGCTATAGTAAAATTATCTCTTGGGAGTCGTTTACTTACAGATTGAAAACACAAAACAATATTGCATATGTACACTGATATATGTGTATGTGTGCATAAACGAACTTCAACTTTAACTCTCTCATCGTCACGAGCTTGAGTCTGAGACAACGACAAAGAGTTGTCTATCTATTATTTTCTGTTCGTATACTCCCATTAGATTTTAGTACATAGCTTTCAATATAGAGTGTTATAAAATCATAAAAATAAATGTATCTATGAAACGTTGTCCGAAATTAAATTTTCTTTTCTAAATGTTTGTGAGTGATGCAAAACACGTTTGAATAATTATTTTAACTATTTATGCACAATCTTCAATGAAAAACTTTAAAAATTGCAAGAATGCAATATACGTGTTAAAAACTCAAACTTGCCTATCGACAGGGCCTTGTGGTGTGAGTAAATAAGGACAAGCCTGATTAGATTCAGTTGGTTTGAAAAAATTAATTAAAAGTTAAATAATATTGCAGAAAGAGCTATGTAGAACCAAGCGAAGACGAATTAGGAATGTGAATATAGAGATTATTAGTAACATTGAATTTCCAAAACTGGAAAATCGTAAACAACAATCACTAAATGGTTGAAACGAGTTGAAAAATTATAATAATAATAATAAATTTACCTTTTACAAACAGTTTCTAGACATTAAACAAGGCAAAAACAAATGTATAAAATAATGGAAAAAATAATTTCTAAACATAGAATGACAAATTTCTTCATTTATTCAAAAGAAAAGACGTTATCATGAGAATTTTTTACAGAAAATACAAAACTTTTATCTTTTTTTTATATGTGAAATAGTTTCACCGTATAACAGACCTTCCAAGTCTCAAGTCGTAGAATTGAGTTTCTTGAAAAAACCATCACGCACAAAGTTGTAAACAGGACAAACAAACAACAGATAATGTAGAGTTTCTTGAACATTTCAATTGCAAAGAGTGCATGTGGCAGCCAAATGTATAATATACCTTTCTGAAAACAACATGCAAAATTTATTTATTCGAGGTACGGAGTTGTGCAAATACTCGTATAAAAGATAGAGGACAGTAAAAAGTTCAATAATTCCGATATCCATCTGTGGCTATAAGATCCCTAAATAAGGGGTAATATGTTGACAAGGCTACCCTTTCAAGGTCTTGTTCCGCGTACTATCTTTGAAATTTCTCGAGAGGCTTTTATTTTTGCTTGCGAAATTAAATCACTATTTACGATGTCATCTGAATCAATTAATTTCAGTATGTTTTTTAATTGAGAAACCCAATTTAACTTATATTATGTTATAATACTTATATTATGACATTAAGTGGCCTAAAATTAACATAAAAAATTTGGGGACCTTAATATTTGTTATTGCACTTATTAAATGTTTATTGTACGACGATAGTGTGGGTAAAATAATTTAAAACGTAATGTCAAAAATTATGGCTTTCATGGTGGATTGTGGCTCAATGATAGGAATAACGGATTGTCACCAAGGAAATTAATGTTTGAACTCAAATCTAGTCAAAATCTTTTATTTTTTTCAATGATTTATATATAAGTACTCTCAAGAAAAATATTAGAGACAATAATAAAATCAATTGTGACCAAAAAGGGTGACAAGTGAGGGAAGGGGAGGTGAAGACTATAGAGCGGTAGTTTAAAAAAAATTAAAATTGACGAAATTGTGAACAGAAGAACCTGTGAGGGCAGGAAAAGTGAACGCTATAACAGTGGTCTGAACCACAACCGCGCGTGGCCGGACAGTTAGTTCAAATATATATTTGCAAATTTATGGGTCAAGTTTCTTTAATAGCTATGTAGTTGTATTACTTTCTTATACTTGCTAATAAAAAAAACTAAACTCTCTTACAATTCAATGAAATGAGACTAAATCGAAAACTATTTTCTACATTTCTTCTATGAAAATATACTATTCTATACTCTATTAATTAATTAAAACACTCTATATATACTCATAAGAAATGTACATTAACATTATCATCTTAGTCCAAGGGATATAGGCTACACATGGAGTAGACTTTTTACATCTTCTCGTGGAAAAAAGTGTTTTATTTTTCACATGAGTTTCAATGTAAAAAAACAATTACCCATTATGTGCGCAAAATGCGTTTTATATCATCATTTATAATAATGCTGTTGAACTTCTATAAAATCGTTTTCACTTGGGCAAGAATGACCCCTTATTGTAAGTTTTATTGTGAGAAGCGAGGATAGTAAATCAGAGTTGGTTTACATAAAAACTATCATTAAACTGGTAGATCAATGCTTTCTTTAGATCCAATCGAAACTCTGATAATATATTTTATTTCAATTGGGCAAATCAGCTAAAAAAAATATCACAGAACTTGAATTTATGCAATTGTGGTAAGACCAAAGTATAACACCATTAAGGAAAAATATTACAAGCATATTGGACAACTATAAAACCAGATGTATTTACTAAGATTGCCAAAGATTATAATCCAAGATTTAAGGATGTAAAGAATCTATCAGGTGTCGTTATCAAAGGATTATAACAGATATAAAACGAAATTCGGCAATGAGTCTCTACCATGTTACCTTCAACAAAAGGAAGCCTATACCATAATTTAATTGTTTGTCCTCATATCAAAGAAGCTTTTCTTGGTATTAGGTCCCTTGTGCTGTGAGAATAATTATGATACGGTGTTATTTTCAAACTTGACGTTCAACAAAATTAACAAAAATTAAAATTATGTCCGTAATATGTTAAAAACTAGGTACGTTTTTTACTGAATGAGTAATAATTACGTAGTTTTTATTTTTTATTTCTGTATCTTTGTTGCTTTTTACAGTTTCTAAAACTAAAATGTTAAATGTGAAATATTGTATGTAGAACGTAATGAATAATAACTATTTTTATTATTTTTATTTTTATTATTGTTTTTGTTTATTTTCTTCTTTTATGGTTTCAAAAATTGTATTTTAAAACTGTAAATATTATTCATTTTAAAACCGAAGCACATGTAATGTTTAATTACTAAATACAATATTATTATTTATTATTATTGTAATATTGCATAATTATGAAGTTTTCCAAGAAATGCAAATTTAATCGAGTAAATGAAAAAACATTAAAGTCTCCTTACTGAAAATTTAAGGTTTTGCGTTTAAAAAAATGTGAGTAAAAGAGAGAATGAAATCTAAAAGAAAATAATCAAAAATTTGTTTATAAGAGCTAAAGAATTGTAGCTCGTGGGACAGAAAAAGTTCTTTGTATACTAGAAACTTTGTAAGTGGCTTCCTTTTAGAGAGTCTACCAAACTTATCTCTACGGTTTTTTTCCAAAGGCCTGCGATCTCAAATGATCACGATAACGTCATTACAAGCTTTTTATCAAATAAAAAAGTTTCGCTTTTGAAATCAGGATGCCCAAGGTACTCCGAGGAATTTTTTAACATCGGATTCATCTTTAGCGACTCCAAAAATCCTTGAGTAACCATTTTTAATCCATTTAGTATTCATAAATACCTTCTAGAACCTAATGCAAAAAACCGCAACTCGATCCATCTTATTTTCGAAGACGTTTTTTGTGTTAAATTTCCTCGACCATTAATGAATCTAGCCACGTATATGTTAGTGTCAGAAATTTACTAATCGGGCTTCGATGGTAAAATTATATACACATAAAATACAAAAGCTTAATACAAAGATACTTGTTGTTTGTAAACTCTTGATAAAAGATAACACTATGATACTTGTGTTCTTGTTTTCGTTTTATTAATGGATATACACTCAGACTTAAAATTCCGATTCAATCTCAAATGATTTGCACAAATTCTTATCAAGTAGTATAGATTAAAAAATACAAAAAGAAATCTAGGTGAAAATAAACGATTGACTGAGTTAATTGTTGAAATACTCTGCACAGTCAGTGTTGAATAAAATTTCTTGTATTATTTTTTAGTATTTAGGAGACCGATATTTGCTCGACTGACAATTTAAAATTATTATGTTATAATCGACCGAAACTCTACTTCGTTTTTCGTATTTCTGTACGGATCACACTTCTTTAATTAAATTTTTATTTTAACTATTATCTGTATACGACCAATGTATTTTTATACCGTGTATATACGAAATATATCAAGGTGTACTAATTTTAGTCCCAAGTTTGTAACGCTTAAAAATATTGATGCTACCAACAATATTTTGGTATATGGGTATTCATAAAACCACCTAATTAGTTCATTTCCGGTTGTCCGTCTTTCTATCTGTGCGTATGTCATCACGACAACTCAAACACGAAAAGAGATATCGAAATTTTTATAGCGTGTTTAGGACGTAAAAACTGAGGTCAAGTTCGTAAATGAGCAACATAGGTCAATTGGGTCTTGGGTCCGTCTTGGACCCAAGAATGAACCCATCTGTAGAAAATGTATCGTATAAAAATACAAACAACTCTTGTTTGAAACATTTTTTCGTCAACAACACTGTTTACCCGTGAAGGCGTAATTAGCTTAGGAACATATAGTACGCATACACGTATTGTATTTTTGTGTAAGAGGAGTCGATATCTTTCTTTACTTACATGACGTAAGAAAATAAACGATTGTGTAATCAACACTGTCTAGACATGGTATTTCATCAAATAACACAATCAATTATTTGTTTTTACTTGAAATTTCTAAATTTTGGTTTATATGACCTTAGCAGTTACGCGCTGTATAATCATAAATTTTAAAAAAAAGCTGTGGGATTGAATAGAGGCTCTTTGTAAAGCGAGTTGCAATTAAACCATCACCACCATCTCTGTGCTACGTATTTTTTTACGTGAAGACGATTTGCGTCTTATTTTGAAGTAATCAGGTGATTTTATGAACACCCATACTAAAATTTTTTTGTAGCAGCAATATCTTGAAGGGTAACAAACTTTGAGTTAAACTTTATAAACTATATTAAATTTCATACAGAGTGGACCATTTCATTCTATTTTGGCTCGTAAAACAAAAAATAACAAAAGTTATAGAGATTGATGGGGCATCATGTTCTGTGATCAGATTGAATCTGGTCCTCCGGGTTGCTTTTATATTCAATTAAGATCCGTAAAGCTTTCGGAGGAGAAATGCGACATAAAAATATGCCGACATACATATATTAAATGATAAACACATTACTAATCCCTTGCGTTTCTCAGTCGGGTAAAGAGCATGAAATTTTATTAAAAAAATATAAACCTCGAATCAGTGAAATTTATATTTTTTTATTAATATAATTTCGTTATATCCTTATGTATGTTAATTAATAAATAACCTTATTTCAATATCTGTTTATTTTATTATTTAAATTTGAAGATATCTTACTCTATCATTTTATTTACAGGATTGTTAGTCAAAGCTAGTCCAAAGATCGTTTTTAAAAGGAGTCAGTAGCGGATTTACCGGGAAGCAAAGGAAGCAATTGCTTGGGGCCCTGCTTGGACAGGGGCCCCAAAAAATGGAAAATTTTGAAAACACATTCGAAAATTTGAAAAAAAAAAAAAAATAACACATGAAAAAAAGAAAAAATCCATGTCAACAATATCGATCATTCATTGTCCTCAAACGATTTTTGATTATGCAAAATTAACTAGTTATTCATTATTTTGAAATATCGGGGGGGGGGGGGGATTTTACAATGAGGGCCCCAAAAACCTGGGGTTGCTTGGGGCCCCGTCAGAGGTAAATCCGGCACTGAAAGGAGTAGCCACGATAACCTATACAATGTCTTATCAATGCCACATTTCAATATACTTTGTTATTTGGTGGGAGATTATTTTATATAATAAGATAAGATGAAAATTTTCAGAATTGATTTAGACTTAGCCCAACTTCATATACGAAAAAATCAAGCTTTTTATTTAAAATTGCTTTGGTGCATCTTCTTCAAGGAGAGACATCTGTTTCACCTTTTCTGTTTTACCGTTCATTAATGCTACATTTTATCGATGTAGATGAACTTTTTATGGATAGTTGTTTACGTGCATGTTTATGGTGTACCTAGATAAATTCATCTATGTATATGTAATTTAATTTCAATATTATAATCGATGTTTGTAATCTATAGTATATCTTCTTAATACATATAAAATACTATACTATACCACTATACAGTATAAGTACACAATATAGAATCGACTATTATTATAACGTTTTCCCATGAATGTAATAAACTTAAACAATTTATACAATATTAAATGCAAGCCAAGTAAGCTGCTTCACTCATTTTCATATACTTAGGTATAAGAAGTACAATACCTACACCTATATGTATATGTATTATAGGGTGCGCCATCTTTTATGCCAGTATGTAAAAAGTGAATAACATTGAAGACCGATTATTACGGTGTGTCGTACTGACAATGAGGGCACCCTCATATTATTATTATTTATAGAAATACTAGCTGTGAACTACCCGCTTTGTTGGGCAACATCCCCACTTGCACCCCTCCCTCCACATTTCCTTGCGTTGGATAACAGTTTTGTAATGTACACGTCATGCTCTTTTATTTGATACCCCACTTAGGTATATTTGTAAATATTCGATAATTCCTTCCCACTTTCTCGCTACACCTTTCTAGCCTCCGAAGGTTAAAAGTAGATAAAAACAATAGATCTTTGAAGCTGGTTGTATATCGTGTCAATATTTGAGCTTAATCGATGCACAACTTTTTTAGTTTTGAAGCATATCTCTTTCAACCCCTATTTCAACCTCTTACTCTACTATAATATGGATGTATTATACATAAAAACCTTCCTCTTGAATCACTCTACCTATTTAAAAAAAACCGCATCAAAATCCGTTGCGTAGTTTCAAAGATTTAAGCGTACATAGGGACATAGGGACAGAAAAAGCGACTTTATTTTATACTATGTAGTGATCTATTTGAAATTTTGCACAATCATATAGGCTGATGGATCACATTTTTGAAGATACTTAACCGAAATCTGCACTTTAAACGAACTTTAAAGCCTACTACAAATTGAATAAGGACAATTCTAGACGCCGCGTCATAAATGGTAGGAGGCGAAAAAAACTTAAATTACTTAACAATTCGTTGTAGGCTGAGTTTGAAGTTCAGATTTCGGTTCTAGTATCTTAAAAAAGTGTTACTCATTACCGTGTATGACAAATTTCAAATCGATATTCCCATAAATAACGAAAATATGAAGGTATCTTCATCTTAAATGCGACACACTTAGGTATATATAATATATATGAGGTATTTTTATTTAATTTGATTCTTTCCAATTTAGTTGGACTAGCTTTTGAATACAGCATCAATCAAGTCAATCTGTTTTTGCTCCGTTGTTTCCCAATCACTCACTTTTTGGGCAAGCAAGCAGTAGCGTTACATGAATCTCGTATGCATTTTCCGTTCTCGAAATGTGGCAGAAATAGTAAAATTGACCTCGTCAATCATTAAAATTTGGTTAAACAATCAGGTTCAGTGTGAACCGTTCGAGCGACAGTTTGGTGACGATTCGTAACTTTTGAAAGTAACGCTCTCTTTGTTTTAGCCAGTTCATTGAAACGATTAAGTCGTTGCTGAACGGCATGTTGACGATCTCTCACTCACTATCCCGTGCGCAACAAAATTTGACTCCAAATGACGAATGGAATAATCAGACATTGCCGAATGGCCACGTGCCTGTATCGACGATATCCACGTTGAGTTGACACAGTTAAATGACTATTTTCAATGTACAGCGTTAATATTTCGCCGTATAAAGTGATTCCAGGTTAAAATTGAATGAATTTACCTTTCAAAAACATGTCTAATCAATTCACTTGGTAGACAAATGCCAAGTTGTTCAATGTTTACATACCGATATAAAATATGGCGCACTCTGTAAATTGTATATAAATACTTTTTAATGGAACTACAGGAATATATAAATAAATTTATGTGATTCCACGCAACATACAATATTATTCCATAAATTAACTGGAATTTAATAATATAGAACTGAAACTAGGCTTGACAAAAACAGAAGATTTTTAATATCCATGTAAAAAAAAACCTTCGTGAGCAGTAGTGCTCCAACAGTCAGGTCATGTCTCCTCTTCATTCGATTATTTGAATTATAAAGGCTTTCATCCCAATGGAATTTCTGTTTTTATATGCCTTTGAACAAATGAATTATTTACAAAAAGAAATGGGAGGAGTTTTTTGGAAGTAGACATTACCAAACGGTACTTCCTTAATATACTCAATTCACAGCAAGATTTTGTAGAATTGTTTTAAAAAATGCAAAGTACATTATGTTTTTACATAAAAAGGAGTACACTAACTAATAAAATTGGTTTAATTAGATAAAATTGGAAATAAAACTTACACAGAAATAACAATTGTTCAAATACCCTGCACATTCTTGAGTATGTGAACAAAACAAATTTGGGTTGAAAAGTGAAAAACGTTGGATCGAGGTGTGGTGATAAATTTTTTTATGCCATATCTTTCAATTTGAGGGTGGGCAAACGAAAATTTTAGGTGGACAGTTTGGACAAATGACGAACAAACGAATTCAAGCAGCATTTTATGAAAATTCGCATTTGTTGGTGAAATTTCCACGGAAGTGCACTAGAGACTGTATTAAAGAAGAAAATAAGGAAAGCTTAAAAAGAATTGAATCTAGTATACCAAGATCGTTATGAAATAAGTCTACCTTTTTGGTTTATATATAAAAAATTTTCTTAGAATAATACCATGAAAATTTTCTATTTTTATATTTTATATTTTGTATTTAGATATATTTTGTATTTTATAAGTTTTAAATAAATAGTGCGTTTGGAGTAGAAACGAATTTAGAAGGATTTCGAATAGCATTTACACGAAGATAAATAATAATTTTTTTAGTTCTATGCTATTAAATCCAAAGATTTTTAATATGCATTATATTCTTATTAACGATCTTAAGTCAAGAAAAAAACATAGTTCGGGCGACGGACGTGGAAAAGCGACTATGCTAATGGAATCAGTTTTTTTTTCTTATGTTTAATTGCTAAATAAATTTTAATAAATTAAGCAATATATTACAGAATCGACGACAGAAATGAGTTATTTATTTATATTAATGATTAAAACATAGCGAAGATTCTAAATATAAGTCTCTTTATAATTCGGAAAATTATTTAAGTCGTTTTTAACTGTTAACCTTATTAAAAACTACAAAAATGAATAATTGGTATTTTTAAAATTTTCGAGCCTGATATATTATGTATTCAAAATCAAATTATAATTCTGTCAAGTTTTGTCATAACTTTTGGTAAATTAAAATCGGATTTTTATTTCGAGCATAATATCAAGAAAATTAAAACTGAACTTTTTACGTTCAGGCCCTACAGAACATTCAAACTTTTCTTTTGACTATTAAACCTTCCTGAGTCTAGTAAACCTCTACGATTTTTTTTCGAAAAGGCTTGATAACATTAATAGTTATTAAACAATAAAATATTATTGCATGGTTCACTTTTGCTGAATTGTTTAATAATCATTAATGTTGTCAAGTGGTCATGGTGTCTGGAAAAGTTTCAAGTACATATTCATCATTTAAAAAAAAAATGTGGTGCCCCACGGTTTAAAATAACATCTATTTTATTTTGAAATGTAACAATTGTGCCGGTGTCAATTATACAAAGACTACATTTTTATGGTAGAGTTTTTCTGTTAATTTCAGATCTGGAGCACAAAGTGGAGCTTATATATGTTTGATGCAATGAAAACATTTTCCATCTTGATATCCTTTTTTTAAGTTGTTATATTCTGCTTCGATAACCATTTTAGCCATCGGATGTTTACAATGCACAATGAGAAAACATCATATATAGAAAAATAAATACACGAAAAAAGCTAATGGGTAAAATCAATTATTTAATATCCGGAAGGTATTTATTATTATTTTATTTTACTGTATGTAATAAAATATAAAATCCGATCTAAAGACTTCGTGGTACTTCCACTGTTTTAAAATTATTGTCAAATCAATATAGGTTAGACCTGGTGTTTTCCTGTAGTAAAATTTTTTCAATCGGTTTTAAATTTTTCGACGGGTTGAGGCTTAAAAATTAATAATTATATTATAAACAAGTGAAAACAAACAATTGACTGAGTTAATTGTGGAAATACCATGCATAGTCAGTGTTGATTTCTTTATCACATAACACATACAAATATGTGACACATACATAACTGATAATCAAGTATAGTACATATTATAAAATTCCCGCCTAATGGGCGCCCTAACGGGTAAACAGTGATGTTTACGAAAAAATGTTTCAAACAAAAGTTGTTTAATTTTTAATAAGGAACATATTTTACATTTAAACTTTTGTTCTATCTCTAACGGTTTACAAGATGGGTCCTACGGACCCAAGACCCAATTGACATGATGCTCATTTACGAACTTGGCCTCACTTTTTACGTCCTGAGTACGCTGTAAAAATTTCAGCTCGATACCTTTTTTTTGAGTTATCGTGTCCACAGACGTGTTAAGCGTTACAAACTTGGGACTAAACTTAATATACTATGTATATTTCATATATACATGGTATAATATGTATATTTCATATATACATGGTATAAAATGTTGAACAGTCAAAATTTCTTAATATTTAAAGAATATTTTTGGTATTGCTTGTAAAGAGTAGAACGTCGATTCTTTATCCATATTCACATGGATAAAGCCAATCTAAGCCAAATAATAATTTTGTTATACTCATGAGTAACTTACTTTTTCAAAATTATTAATATTTACCGAAAGCCATTTTTCAAAAAGATGGTGAGTATTTTTTTAGTTAAAAAAAATACCATAAAAATATAATTAATTTGATAATCCTGAAATTGAAATAATAGGAACAAAATGCGATCAAAATTTTTTAAGCTTGTGTATGTTTTTTTTACTACTTAGCGACCTTTACAAACCAAAAAAATCCCCAAATCTAAAATAAAATATAAAAAATACCTGGTTAATTTTTTTATCACCAAGTTAATGACGATAATTATTGTGATAATTTTGAGGCTGTTTTCGTTCTGACCTGTTCCAGGCAATAATTGTTTAAACAATAAAATTCTAATAATCTAATTTTTTTCTAAAATTAATATTTTTACAGTTATTACGCGTTCAATATTGCAAAATAACTACAGATAATGAAAATTTTTTCTTGTAAATTACAGGAATTATTTTATTTTATTTTTTTTCAAATAATGATGTGAATGAACAAAATCTTTATAAATTGAGAGGCTGTAAGTGCTGCACCGGCTGGTTTTAACTTTATAAATATTAATTTTAGAAAAAGTTTAAAATACAAGTTTTAGGAAATTTGAAAAGTTAAAAATTAAGTTAATAACTAATAAGAATTTTATTGTTTAAACAAATATTAGAAAAGATATCGATCAAATAGCCAATAAGTAAATCGTCATAGTTGTATAATATATAATTTAATTATCTACAATAAAGGTTAATATCATTTTTGGTCTAAGTACTAAACCTTTTTAAATAAAGAAATAACTCCTGTAATTTAGTGCATTCTGGTCAAGATTATCGAGCTTCTATATTACCAGTATTAATTGCAAAAAGACAATTTTGTACAGAATCATTCATTATTTCTTTGATTGTCCAATTTGTTTTTCAATCATTGTAATTATTTAAAGCTATTGTTACTTAATTAAAGACAATTAAATTATTATTATTAAATTATTTTCATTTTTGATATTTTGAGAATTTTACAGATATAAAATTATTGTTTTAATGTTTCTGTTCAGGTGAATAGATATAGGAGGAGATAGCTATTAAGAAATCTTGTAAAATGTGTGACATACTACTTGGATGATTCCTTGCCAATTTTATGACGAGCATTACCGATAACTAAACGGAAGTGACAAAATACATTCAAACAAACAAAATATTTTAATTTAGATTTTTCGTTTTATTTCATAAATAAATAATGACAACCATACATATTTCGTATATACACACATAGTCACATACTTATATAAACACTAATATATAAATAACAAGCAAAGTCCCATAATCCAATTTATTGTGAAATCAGTTTCTATATATATAAGACTTGCTGTGATTTAGTATTTTGATATTTATCATAATAACATAAAGATAAGTTTGTTCTATTTATTTGAATCAACTTTAATAATATAAATGTCGCAAAAGCGAAAAAATATGATACATAAGGGACTGACTTACGTATAATTTTCATCAAAAAAAATAAACAAAATTTAATATTATACCTAAATGTGCATTGGGAGTTTATTACTTACCTATATATATTATGGTGTCAAAATATTATTCCACTTGTAACATATGTTCTGTCCGCACGCCAGCTTAGTTTGTTTTTATTACATACTAGCATTTACCTGGTCGCTTTGCAGGGCAATTTTAACTTTAACAAGTGAAAATTACAAAAAACCCCCGACAAATACGATTTAATTCTTGTCAACCGATTTTTGGATTCTTAGCTATTAAATGTTCTCAATAAAGTCGGTCAGATCGTTTAGGGGCTGCGATGCCACTAAGAATCACATAGACGCACAGATAAACACTTTAAACTTATAACACTCCTTCCTAAGTCAATATCAAAGTGATGGTCAAGGAAATCAGATGAGATGAAAAGGATACTTAGAGAGCTATCATTTTTTGGGACCAATTTTTGGAAATATTTCAATTAAAATTGAAATATTTGAGCTGACTTTGTTTTTTTGAATTATTGTTTCGAATTACCCAATTATTTTACCATTTCACATTTCGAAATGAATTGAGCCAGGTTTATTTCCATTCATTTCCATAGTAATTATTTATATGTTAAAATTATATGATGTGCCTTTTCCAAACTGAATTGATTTTGAAGATCATCGGCAATTTTTTAGTTTTTTCGGATATGTAACTCTAAGCTCGCACTCGCATAGCTAAGGACACTCTCTGTTAAATTACCTTTCAAATGAAACAAAAAAAAATTAAAATCGGTTCATCCGCTTACGATCCGTTACGATGCCACAGACGGACAAATACACACACGGTCAAACTTATAACACCCCTTTTTTTAGTTCGGGGGTTAAAAACAAAGACAACTACGCTATCCGAGTAAATTTTAAGACCGCAGCGGCGTGATAGTAAAGAAATTTACTTTTTATTTGGCCACCCAGCTGATCATATTCATTGAATAAAAGATAGAACGATTATAGAATGTGTTGATACATTTATTTATTTTGTAGAAATTTTTGTATTACAGTGGACTCCCGGCAATCAACTTTTGCAGGGCATTGTCGGACTATCGCATTTGTCGGATTATTGATTACTACCTAAGACCCCCTATAGACCGGAATTTTTACAAAAGAGTACTTTGTTGTTTGACAAATCACAAATCCAATGATAAGATTCTATATGTTATATTCTATGTATCTATTTACCATCTTTTTTTTTAAAAAAAGTTTGGATTACAAGGGGCGCCAGATTACTGGGGGTCCACTGTATTGTGTTTAAAACGTACTTTTGACAGCTGATTCTTTTCGTTATTTAAAAATATTGCTCCTCTTGTGTTGTCGATATTTGTAATTTTAGTGTAATAAGTGTTTTTCTTGTAAATTCTTGTAAAGTTTATTCGCGTTGTGTGTTGTTAAAATATATTCTGTACTTTTGCGTGTTTTGCATAATATACTGCTTCATCTTTTTTAATTTAAATTTTGGTGGTGTCTAAATTTTCTGTATTATCATCTTCGTATTAGGAAAATTTATGTACAAATACCATTGAAAAAATCACTTTCCATAAAATGGATTGAACAGACTTTCATTCTGGATGTTGTTGTCGAAATTCCAAGTTTAGCCATCCAAATATTTCCTTCGGCATATTAATTTTCCATTCTTTTTTATTTGCTGTTATGCTTTAGGAAATTCATGTAAAATATTATTCACTGAATTACATTCAGCTACACAGCAATGTCTATTTAAAGGCCTTTTATTTGATTTTTTTAAATTTTCGGTTATCAAAACAAACCAAAAATAATAAATCCAAAAAAAGCCAACCTAAATTATTTAATCGTAGATAATCACTATAAATAGCATATAAATAACAATCATAATTGTGGCGAAGCCATACACCTGTATAATATAGTCCCGGAGCTGACCGTAAGAACGCGAGCCGATCAGCGGTACGCATAAAATATATTTTCCCTACTACTACTAACCATAGTCAATAGGATGGGGCTTTAGTGCCTCAACGCAGTGGGCACATATAACATGGGTGCTTTCTTGAAAGTAAAATTTTTGTTGACGAACTGTACCAACTTTGTCCTGCTTGGTAATTACTTTAAAATCTTCTATTCATTGAATAGAACAAAATAATATTTAAGTGCCTCGACGCAACCGGTGATAACACGGTGGCACGGATTTTTCAATGAATTTTCCTGTGTGCACGAACTATACCCATTCCGATCCGCTTAAAACTTTAACCAAATGAAAATTTAAACAATTTTATATACAAAAAAAAATAAGTGCCTCATTAGTTGCGGTTCTATATGCCTGGCAGGACGCCTAACATTTCGCGAGCTCCTATGCTACTATGTAGATAACTCGTCCGTCTGTGGTCACGATTACTCAAAAACGAAAAGAGATATCAAGCTGAAATTTTTACAGCGTGCTTAGGACGTAAAAAGTGAGGTCAAGTTCGTAAATGAGCAACATGGGTCAATTGGGTCATGGGTCCGTAGTACCCATCTTGTAAACCGTTAGAGATAGAATGAAAGTTTAAATGTAAAAAATGTTCCTTACAAAAAAATAAACAACTTTTGTTTGAAACATTTTTTTGTAAACATCACTGTTTACCCACGAGGGCGTTAATTAGGTACAAATTTTATAGTATGTATGTATTAATATAGGAATATCAAAGTGAATATCTTTTGTTATTTACATGACGTCAAAAAAAAACAAACGATTGCGCATCAACACTTGCGCATTATATGAGAATATCAGTTAAATATGTCAGATATGTATGTACATATGTGAAATGTGACAGTTATCAACACTGCCTATACATGGTATTTCAACAATTAACTCAGTCAATTGTTTGTTTTCACTTGTTTAGAGTACTTTTAATATTTTGCTCAATTAAAAGCCTTATAAAACGATAAAAATGAAAAATCAGTGCTTTTTATGCCGTTGTAATATGAGGCGATCTCCTCAAATAATTCTAAAAAAATAAAATTTTTATATTTTTAATATTGATCTGAATTTCTGTTATTAATTAAATGCTACATTTTTTCAATCACAACTATTTTCGCCTTTTCTAAGGCCAATGATTCTCGATCACAATTATCGTAGAGATTTATGGGGAAAGATGAATAAATACTTCAATAATCTATTACTTGTCATTTAAGCATTTCTTACTTTATTTAACACAATGTACACAGGCTAATCTTAATTTATATTAATAGAAAAAGGTATAATCTTATTAGCAATATACTTAAATTAATTCATAAAAAACCTATAACGGCATAAAAAGCACTGATTTTTCATTTTTATCGTTTTATAAGGCTTTTAATTGAGCAAAATATTAAAAGTACTCTAAACAAGTGAAAACAAACAATTGACTGAGTTAATTGTTGAAATACCATGTATAGGCAGTGTTGATAACTGTCACATTTCACATATGTACATACATATCTGACATATTTAACTGATATTCTCATATAATGCGCAAGTGTTGATGCGCAATCGTTTGTTTTTTTTTGACGTCATGTAAATAACAAAAGATATTCACTTTGATATTCCTATATTAATACATACATACTATAAAATTTGTACCTAATTAACGCCCTCGTGGGTAAACAGTGATGTTTACAAAAAAATGTTTCAAACAAAAGTTGTTTATTTTTTTGTAAGGAACATTTTTTACATTTAAACTTTCATTCTATCTCTAACGGTTTACAAGATGGGTACTACGGACCCATGACCCAATTGACCCATGTTGCTCATTTACGAACTTGACCTCACTTTTTACGTCCTAAGCACGCTGTAAAAATTTCAGCTTGATATCTCTTTTCGTTTTTGAGTAATCGTGACCACAGACGGACGAGTTATCTACATAGTAGCATAGGAGCTCGCGAAATGTTAGGCGTCCTGCCAGGCATATAGAACCGCAACTAATGAGGCACTTATTTTTTTTTGTATATAAAATTGTTTAAATTTTCATTTGGTTAAAGTTTTAAGCGGATCGGAATGGGTATAGTTCGTGCACACAGGAAAATTCATTGAAAAATCCGTGCCACCGTGTTATCACCGGTTGCGTCGAGGCACTTAAATATTATTTTGTTCTATTCAATGAATAGAAGATTTTAAAGTAATTACCAAGCAGGACAAAGTTGGTACAGTTCGTCAACAAAAATTTTACTTTCAAGAAAGCACCCATGTTATATGTGCCCACTGCGTTGAGGCACTAAAGCCCCATCCTATTGACTATGGTTAGTAGTAGTAGGGAAAATATATTTTATGCGTACCGCTGATCGGCTCGCGTTCTTACGGTCAGCTCCGGGACTAATAGTACATCTGTTAGTAGGATTGTCCAATAGCCTTTATTTCCCTTGCCTTCACTTATGGCCCATTTTTGGGTGTGAAACACTAATTTTTATGTAATAAAATACAGCTCATGGGGCTCATTGATAATGTAGCTTTATATTGGTTATAATATAAGTAAATTAAAACAAAGCATACTTACTTATCGACATTTATTAAATTTATTATTACAATTAATTAATAATTATTAATTATTATCACTTCATTTCATCTCTCGCTTCGCATATTGTATCCACTAACAGGCTAGCGTTCTCTATCTTCATATCTCTATGGATTATTTAAGCCAATAAATTCCTTGCGGACTCCTAGCGGACAGAATAATAAATATTCAAACTACCGCTAGTACAAGAATAGACCCGAAAATATACATATACATATAAGTCAATAACTTATATTATAATTATATGCGTCTCGTGAAAAAAGACCACAATTTCTGAAGCTTATTGTACGCACATTTATACGTGTGATAATGATTTTTTTGTGACGTATTTAATACGATGTAAATTTGTTTTATTTGAACACAGATTATTATTATTATTATTATTATTATTATTATCGTAGTTTAGAATAAGCATATAAAAAATTTTAAGTTGATTTAATTATAATTACAAATTTATCACCGCAGGGGTTAATATATTTTCTCTATTTTATGTGTGTAAATGTTAAAGTTTCCAGTAAGATTTCTGTAATTAGTCTCATTATGCTGCACATCTCTATCTTCAATAATTTTTTCATACGCTGTTACCCATTTTCTTGTTAATCGAAATTTTTCTAACTAAGTGCAGTTAAAACAAATACTGATTCGCAGGGAGTTTGGCGATAAATTTACGGAACAAAGAAAACCACAAATGGCGATTCGCGAAAAGAAACATTAAAACGATGTCAAGAATCATCGAATCAAAAAATCTTGCATTGAAGACCATGTTCTAAGTACGGAACACAAAATTCTACCTGCAAAGTTAAATAAATCCGTTAAGTTTCACAATAGTTTAGATGCATGCGAAAGCATTTTAATCCACTAGGCGGACAATAAGACTCTCAACTGGGAAAAAGTTATTTTATCTAAATCTGAATTGTTAGAATAGACTACTGTTAAAAGTATAATTACTAAACAATTCTCGTCAGTTAAAGCGAACTTGGGAACACCCATTTCAAAAGCGATCCAAATTTTAATTGTGTTATATTAATAAATTTAGCTACTGAAGATAGTTGCGTTACAATCGAAATTCGATATTTATTGAAATGTAAGTATGTTGCATGTTTTTTAATTATATTTCTTAAATAAAATTTCTGAATATACAATTTTATTTCCATTATCGAGGTTTTTATTTCGGCAACTAATTTTTAGTCTTAGTACGTAATCCTTTCCTAACAGTTTACTTTTGAAATTAAATTGTTTTAAATTAAATGGAAATTAAATTCGAGTGATGCATGTCTTAAATAAAAAACACGGCTCTATTATGAATATAATTTTATTAAAATTTTTTGATTTTGTAACGTTCTGGTGATTCTTATTTCTTATTGATCGTATGCAAGATCAATGAGATCCATGGTTACCATCACGTATACTCAATGTCACAAAAAATGCTCGTTTTAAAACATTCTAAGTGTTACTATTATAACATAACATATGATGAGTACGCTTAGAATGTTTCAACTGTGGCACTTTTTTTGACAGTGAGTGTACATATTATTTTGGTTACACAAAACAACCAATTACCCCTCAGAAAGTGGATTTAAAGACGTCAAATGGTTGTTGTTATTTAATCTCCATATTCCAGCACTAAAAATATATGAGCAACCTCATACATAATGGTTCCGGTACCGGTAATCGAACCCGAGCCTCCTGGGTGAGGGCTAGGTATTCTGCGGCTCTAGCTCGTAGAGCGGCTCTCAGCCACTATCACTTGGTTATGTATGAGCAACTTCATACAATTTCTTAGTTTCTTACTATAAGACAATTTATTAATAATAATAATACAAAGTATTTTTGGAACTATGTTCCTCATCACACGTTACGATTTGTTTGCTGGTTGGGAGGTAAAACTGAAAAATTGCAACAAATAAAAATGACCCTAAAAGCTTCAGCTTGCTCCGAATTTTGATAATATTCAAAAATATTTTACAATCTGTCAATTTGTATTTTTTGTCCAAAATTTATGTTTTTTCATTCAAAAAACTGAGTTATGAGTTTTTAGAAGTTAAACATAGTAGAGATAATTTAAAGTAAGTATAAGGAAATTTTATATTATGTCATATTATATATCCTGATAGAACAAATTGTTTGCAATATATGCACATATTGGGTTGACTACTAAATTAGAAATATGTCTTTTTTAAACTAATATTACAATTATAATTCATAAAGTATAGAGTTAAAGTAGCTATAATAATTAATTCTTTAAACAATAAAACAAGTATTTGACTTCTTAAACAAATTAATACATTAAATTTTCAGAATGACCAATACACAGATATGCAAACGGTAACGGAATAGAAATGG
This sequence comes from Chrysoperla carnea, assembly GCF_905475395.1. Lineage (NCBI taxonomy): Eukaryota > Metazoa > Arthropoda > Insecta > Neuroptera > Chrysopidae > Chrysoperla > Chrysoperla carnea. The sequence continues at coordinate 14,315,098 of NC_058337.1, forward strand.
AAAAAGTATCTAGAGAGAAGAAATATTAAAAACAATTTAAAAAAAACTTAAAGTTTATCCTGTTGTATATTTTAATTTTTTTTGGATTGGTGTTTTTTTTTTATAGCAAGTCGAGTACAAGTCGCCTGTTTATTTTTAAAAATATAGACAGAAGAAAAAAACACAAAATGATCTTAGGGACCGTTCATAAAATACGTCACGCTATTATTAGGATTTTGAGACCCCCTCCCCTCGATTGTCACAGTATGTCACACTTTCTGTGATCCCCATATATATATTACGTCACAAAAACTAAGCCCCCCCCTAAAAATAGAAAATTTTGATTGATAGTACACAAATTTTTATATTGAAAATTATTAATTTTTTTTTCCAATATAATTTAAATTAATTAACAAAACTCTTTTATAATAAAAATAAATAGTGTGTTCAGAAGTCCAAGGATTCTGTAAATGCTCCAATATGTCTTTTATTGAGAAAAAAATGAAAAATGACAAAAAAAGATTAAAATGAAAAAAAAATAGCTGAAAGAAATTCTCCGATAAAATTTTTTGATAAGCCGCGAACTTCACTTTGTCTTAAACCCCCTGCCCCCTTTTGTCACATCTTATCACACTCAGCAGAACCCCTCCTCCCTCCCTTGAGTGCAAACGTATTTTATGAACAGCCCCTTAAAAAATTAAACGAAGTTATTTTACGAAGAAATATCCGAAGAAAATACTCGATATACTTCTCATTGTAATTAACTGAATAAATGCTGCATTTTACCAAAAATCTTAGCAAGTTTGATTTTTTATGATTTGAAATGAAAAAATAACTTTTGGTGAATTTGTTAAAGCTTTACTATAGAAAGGAAAACATTTAAGTAAATTCACAAAGAATTTCAAAGAGTATTATAGAAAGCTTAAGTTTGTTTTGAATTTGCAAATAAAAAACCAATAAAACTTTATTTTCTGCATTCATACATACATTCACATTTTATTTGAATTTTAGTACATTCACAAATACAGAACACACTTAATACCATTGAATATGTAATAACGAATATAATATCTCTTGAGGCTGTCGAAACTGTCTCAACTGATATTTTATTTTGTCAAGAAAATTTATATATACGGATAAAATTATGTATACGTTCAGTTTCATCATAATATTGTTTTTTTTTTATATTGTTTATAAGGAAGACCGATATCCATAACTTGAAAATAAGGATAAATAAAACAATATTTTCTACTATTACTACTTTCTACAGTCAACCACCCGCTTCGCTGGACAACTTCAATTTCCAATACAAATATTATTGTGACAAAAACTACATATAGTATAGGTATACGCTGGTAGTTTTTATTTTTCGAGGCAAAAACATCACAATAATTTCAGTATAAGGAGTTACTTGTTTAAATTATTTCTGATAACTCGATTTAAAATTATAAGAATTAAAAGTTAATGTATAATAATTGTATACAAAATAAAGTATTTTCTAAATGGGAGTCATTTGATGATATCTTTATATCACCTTCATATGTTTTTAGTTTTTAGTTTTATTACAATATACTAAAAAAAGTTTTGAATTATTGAGTAAACGCATTTTATTTATAAGGAAATTGGCAAACGTTTTCAATAAAAATTTTATGGCTTTGGTAACATATTTTTATTATTGCATCGTTCGTACTAAAAAATATTATTTACTAACAGACTTAGGATTTATATCAATTGTATTGTGCTATAAATCCAAAATATACTTAAATTACTATAGGTATATAACGCATGGCTTTAATACTTAAGGAATTTAATTAATTTTGCAGGAGAACGATTAAATCATTTATGACTGACCTAAATTCATTTATTTACATTAAAAAAAACTTTTAACAAAAAGAAAACCGACTTCAAAAGAAAACTTTTCCAAAACAAATTAATATGCACAAGAAGTAAAAAACTAACGATAATATAATGTAGTTAAAATTATTGTTATTTTTGGAGTCGGTGTCAGCTAAGGAAACAACTCTGACAGAACAGTTTTCTACGTTAGCTTGGCTGACACCGACTGCAAAAATAACAATAATTTAACTACACTATACTATCGTTATTTTTTTACTTTTTAGTGCATATTAATTTGTTTTGGAAAAGTTTTTCTTTTGAAATCGGTTTTCTAAAAGTCAAAAGTTTTTTTTTATTTTGTGATTTTTAGTGAATCTGAAGTACACTAACTAATTTGTCACTAAAAAAAATCATCGAAATCGGTTGGCGTGATATCGAGTTATTCGTCCTCTTGTCGTGCATACTTAATGCAAATTTAAGACTGTTACGGTTTTCTCATGGATGCCGTTGTCAGAACTGGACCAAAATTAAATGGGACCACACTAGAAGCACCAGCTTTCAAAGGATCATCAAAATCAGTTCACCCAATTGAAAGTTCTGAGGTAACACACATAAAAAAAATACAGTTGAATTGATAACCTTCTCTTTTTTGTTTGAAATCGGTTAAAAATAAGGGGGAACACTATTTATTCTGAATCTACTAAATGCGGACAAAAGGCACGCAGCAAATGTCTCTCCGAAACGTTATGGGTTACTAAATGTTGAATTTTGCATTTATGTATGGATTGTGCATTCGGTCAGAAAAGTTCTGAAGTATTCAGAAAATAAAATAAGATGTTGAGTGTACTCGAAAATATACACAATGTTATATTTATATCGCATAACAAAGTTTAAAAAATATACAGAGTGTTACAAAAATACGTATCTGACTACGCCGCACCAAATTTTATAGATAAAAATAAGTCGAAACTGTTCGGTAATTTTTTTTTTTTTAGCTTAATTTAGCCATAATATGCCATTGTTTTTTTTAAAAAAATATAATATTTCACAAACATCCAGTTATTCTTTGAATAATATCGACTCCTTATGAAACCTCGCAAATTTAAAAAGTTCGATAGGAATGTTAATGGTCGTTTAGAAATGTAGACCATTTTTAACAGATAATAACTGATAAGGTTCAAGAAATCATTCTCGATATATATAGAAGTGTATTTAAAAAATTTTGTAAAAGATAATTGTTTAGGAATGAATTTTTAACGAAGGAAATATTTTAATTTCTTCAATTTTAAATTAAATTTTGCAAATCCTATTTATAAAACATGCTATCTGTTTTCCAAATTAGTCAGTCATCATAATTAAAATGTTTATTTGCTAATTTAAAACATTTTTAAAAAAATAATTAATACAGAACATTTATTTTTCATAGATTACGTTATCGACAAATGAACACTTTAAATTAGAAAGTTGTTATTGATTAAGAAAGTAATATATTTATTTTGTTCAAAACATTTTTCGTTTGAAGCATTTTCGACATTTAAATTTATTAATCGAGTTTCAAGCATATAACAACTTTAAACCTGCATTCCCCCTACTTTGGAATAAGATATTAACTTCCCAATATAGGAAGTTATTGTAATGGGTCCGATTTTGAAATCGAAATTTTCAACATATCTTTACGTTTCATGGTTAGGACAAGGCATTAACACCAATTTGAAGAAGAAGTTTGTGTGAGTGTGTACGTACGTATGTTCGCGGTTAGTTTTGTCATCGGTATCGCGCGAACCAAAAGTGATATCAACTTCGTTGAGGTGTCGATCGAAGCATATTAAAAAAAAAAATGATTCGAAAGGAATTTCATAACATTCGATACATTCGTTTTGAGTCTTTTTTTAAATTTAACGCAAACAAAAAATGATATCAACTTTGTTGAGGTGTTGATTGAAGCGTATTAAAGGCAATTTGATCCAAAAAAATTTTATAACATTTGGGCAGGGGTTTCGAGCAAGGCAAGTTTTTTTTAAATCTTTCTTAATCGATATCGAGCGATAAAAAATGAAATCGACTTTTTTGAGGTGTAGATCGAAGCGTTTTAATGGCAATATGATCCGAAAATACAAAACTAAACACCAAACAGTATTGGACAGAGGACAACGGATACTAAAGAACATTGATGAACCATGTTTGATGATATGTAATTTTTAATAATTCATAAGATTAAATATATATATATATATATATATATATATATATATATATATACATCATATCACATACTTACTGTAAATCTAATAAAAAAACGTAATTTCTAATTTCCAACATCTAAATGAAAAACTAGTTTACACTCAGCATATGTCACGTCACAGTTTATAAAATGTTTAATATATCATATCGTTTAGTTACATTTAAAAAAAAAAAAGTTATGTAAGTTATACTTTTACATTTATATACAACATGTGTCAGTAATATCAATGTCAGTGGAGTGGCTGAACCGAGGGAAAGACACTGTTTGCCCTAAAAATTATTATCCGTACACCACTGAATAGTACGTTTTTACTTTAGCCCTATCTGCATGGATGCAACTTTTGAGGCCTAACTAATGTTCAACTGGCAATCTTCGAAAATTCATTAAGTGATTTTTTTCCTCTTGGCATTTAGATGATACCTACTTTGTTTCAACTATTTTCAGTGTTTGTAACTATTAGAATTTCCAGATAAAAACTTAATTTTCCTTACCTTGGGAAAATATTTAGGAAAAAATGTTCCTGTTAACTTGTAACTTAAGTAACAGAGATTACTTATTCCGATTTTTATCACCCCCTCAAAAAGTAGCGTGTGTAACCTAACCACTTCGTAACATGGGTTTTACTGAATATTCATTGAATCCTAATAAATTAAACGAAAAAATTTTACACTAAGAAATCTCTCAAACAGAAAATAACTGTTATTGCCTTTCTACCTAAACAATCAAGTATCTATTGAAGTAAAAGATTGAAGAAAAATAAATGGGTCAGATAGCACTGAATAATCATGAAACATTTCTTGAAATAGCAAAAAGTAAAATAAAAAGGAATAGAAAATCCAATGAATCTCGACTGTGATGAGGAAAATAAATTTTACAAGGAACGAGTTCTGCAACGTTTGTCAGGTAGAAGAGACAATTTAATCCAGATACTATGTGAAAACAGAATCCACCTTAAAGTTCGCTTTTAGTTATTTAGAATGGATAATAAGTTCTTCAAGGAGATGAAACTGACGATAAAAGATAATTAATTAAGAATAAATGACCACTGAAACAACTGTGAAACAAGTGAAAACAAACAATTAACTGATTAATTGTTCAAATACTTTGAATGCCAGTCCTTGCATTATTTTTAATAAATTAGAAAAGTTTATTTATTTATAGATATTACAAATTTATTTATTTATAGATATTACAAATAATCTTGGTGGAATTGTAGTAAAAGTTAGATACAAATTTTGCGGCATCAAAACTCGTGAAATTATTATCAAAAGTTACATTTCGGAATTATATAACTAGTTGAGAACATTGTACGCTAAATTTTCCGGCCCTGTTTGGTCTTTCTTTTCCGAAAAATAGTATACCAAATAGTGGATACCTAGTTTTGCTATCACAGATCCACTAAATTTGTATAACTTACTTATTAGGTTTGATGGGTAGGTACAATTGTATCTGTTGGACATTTGTGGGTTGATGATGTACTTTTTTCGTTTATTAACAATAAATAATAAATGATTCAGGTTAAAAATATTTTCATTGCACATTTAGATTCGTAAATCATTGGCGATAAATTAGATAAAACACCGATTCATATTAATAAATTTAGTTTTTATGAAACATAAACTCTAAATTGTGCCTGTGAGACACTTGTAGTGTTGTAAAAGGTTAAGCGTTACAAACTTGCGATTAAACTTAGTGTACCTTGATATATATTTCTATATTTTTTATAAAAATGGAAGTGCACTAACGTCTTTACCAACTTACTCCTAATTCTAATATAATCTCATATAATACATGACGATATATAAGTTGTCAGTAGCATCAACGCGAAAATATTTGAAACAAAATAGTATCATTTTGAATATGGTACATGCTAAAAAAAATTGTACAGTTAGCGATAAAAATCTTTTAAAGTAATTTTTTACATGTGCTTGTCTTTTTGAATTAAATTTTCTGTTAACGCCACCATCCAAGTGAAGGAAGTAGATGCATAAAAATACACATGATATAATCAACGAAACTCCTGACAAAAAAAAAATTATATACAGGATGTCAACAAAACTATAACGTAACTTTATTTTATGCTAACAGAAGGAATATCATTCTTGGTTTCGAACTATGATTCATTACAAAACTTTTCTTGCCCGATAAATTAATTTTATTCAAACACATTGAACAAATCCGTACATATCTCCTAAATTAGCTAAAACAATTGTCATAATATAAAAATTATATTTCCGGAATTTCCGGAAAAAGAACTTTCTTTCGGGACTAATGTTGTAAATATGATTTAAACAGACATTTCGTAGTGTTGAAAGAACTATCAATTCTCGGCATTGAAACAACCGAAAATTATAAACCTGTTCGTTGGGTAGAAAAACTAGGTACTAAAATAGTAGAAATATTAGTAACGGGTGCAAAAACTAATACAGGCGGATTTTAAAAAATGTTTAGTCTCGAATCGGTTCATTTTAAGGTTCGGTAATTATTTTTTGTACAGGAATGCCTTCAATATCACACAGGGAAATGCCTTCAATATCAAACAGGGTTTTTTTAAATAGAATTTCATAATGTAATTTTTTGTAGGAAATTCTAATTCATTGCTGCAAAAAACAACTTTTGTTTGAGAAATTTCATTCCTAGATCTCAAGTATTGGTATCTGATATTACGATTTTATTAAGACTAAAGACTGTAATAATAAAATTGGAAATAAAAGTTACTTTATTTTTTTTTTGTTAAAAAAATAAGAATCTGTAAAGAAATTGTTATTTTGAGAACTTTCTGGCTTAATTTTCTTTAAACTTTTTAACCTGATATAACTGAATTCAAGTACTAAAACTTACGGTCGAGGGAAGAAAATTTCCAAATAAAAGTTACATTTTTGGAACCAAGACTAACAATCTCACAATAAATAATTACGTTGCATTTGAAAAAAGAAAGTTGACCCCTGTTTGATAATGACAGCATTCCCGTATAAAAAATTTAACACAACATTTTTATTAATCCTATAAATGAGCCGATATTTGTTTTACGTTTTTGAAATATAACGCTGGAAATTTTTCTTTAAGGATGTACGAGTATTTTGGTAATTTTAAATAAAAAGCTTCGTTTTTTTATAGGAAGTTGGACTAAGTCTAAATCAATAATGAGAATTTTAGGGAGGGTTGCCAGATTATTTAAATAAAAAAATGACTTCAAAAGTACGCATATTTAATATTGGTTTTATGGTAAAACGGTAGATGGATGATATGTTTTCGTAGATTCCTCCAAAACTAGTCGGTGGAAATTAAAAAAAAAAAAAAAAAACTATTTATTAAATTGAAGTTAAAACCTTGTGTCCAACTAATTAAGAATGTATGAGTACGGTAGTGGCGACACATATTTAAAAAAATATATATTTTAAATTCTGATGGTGAATTATGTTATAACTTAACAATATAAGACTAAAAGTAAGAATAAAATTTTTCGATATCTGGAGTCATTTTTAAAATATCGAAAATTAAAAATTTTGTTTAATTATTAAGCTTTCAAAATTTGGAAAACCAAGGCAGATGTAGAAAAATTGTATTCTTATTTTTCGTCCACATTCATGAAGTTGAAAATAAGGTACAAATAATTTCAATCCTAAATCTAAAATTGTCTTGGTGTTCGTACTACCTTAATCGTCTTGTAAATTTTAATGATATAACGGGTTAAAATTATACAAAATTAACTACTTTTTTTATTCCATTTATAAACAGCAAAATTAATATGAAATTTAATTTTTCACTTTATACTTCAATATTTTTCTCATCAGTTTGATTTATCGACATTCATTGAGCAGGAAATGTGAATTTGTGTAAATTTAAAGTGAATGTGTAACACTTATCTCATGACAGCTACAACAAAGACATAACCCGAATAAGCTTGCGTTTCAAAATACATTTTATGTGTGAATATCACGATATGATGTAATATTATATATCATGATGTTACCAATGTATGTACCTCTGCATAATGCAAATTGATGATATAATATCGTATCAACAAGCGTGATGGGGCATGGCGGGATGTGATAAGGAACGTAAACAAAGACTTGTTTGATTTATCGGGTTGAGTTAGCACTCGTTGACCTGTCTCTTGATAGCTATCGCAACTCATAACATATTTGAACACTTTTACACTAAAATAACAAAGCAAGTTATTCTACTATGGAGGTGGATCAAATCCCAAGTATTACTTGTACATACTGTATTTATATGTGAACGAATGAATATATGTATTTTGCTAGTCTATCGTGGTATTACGACAACTGTAATTTGTCAGATTGAGAAATCTGACAGATTTATATGAACTGCTTTCAATTTTGAACGAAGAACATTATAATGATTTTTCTATGTATACAGAAAAAACTAAAAGTATGAAAGTTTGTTAAAAAAAAAAAGAACAGAAAAAACATATAAATGTGAATACCTACAGGTGTTTTTCAATGCATTTAAGTAAGATAAAGATATTTTGTATATTTATTGAAAGTATTCTTCAATTGACTTTTTACCTAAAAACTTTACTGAGAATACAACATACAAATTATTAACTTAGGTTAAGTTAGGTTAGATTATATTGGCTGTTCACGAAGGACACACTTAGGCTATAGAGCCCATTGTTTTCCCATAAATGTGTTTTACCCCTTTCCGTTGATAATTTCAGAGGCTGAGTGCACCTCCTTCATGCATATACCATGCATACAATTAAATTAATTTTGTTGCGACGGCGGGAATCGGACCCGCTACCCTAAGCATACCGCAAACGGAATTTGTTACGCTTTAACCAACTTAGTTAATATGGCGACAAATTATTAACTCAGGTGATTCTTAGTATCCGACCTAATCAGTGTTTCTGCTTTTTCGTACCTTTTTATTTTTCGAGGCACGAAAATCCTCGACCACGATTTCTCGAATTTTCGAATATCTCGAAAAATGTTGTTTATAATAAAATACAATGTTTTTTTCAAATTTTTTTGCTTTATTATAAATTAAACTGATAGTTGAGCTCAATTAAATCAAATGGTATATTTTTAGTTACTAAAAATTTCTCTTATTAATTACCAAATCAAATATAAACAAAAAATAAAAAAACTGTACTCAGCTAGTCTATATAAAAATTAGAGAGTAGAGTAGCACTTCTTTTTTCTAATTATTGGGTTCCTATCAGTTCCCAAATGTACAACAGCTTTTAATTTAAAAACTAATTAGTAAAAATAAATCAGCAAAATTACAAGAACATGCTTAGATAAATTTAAAAACCTGGTTAGCAAAACAAACATTTTGCTACCAATTTAAACTAAAAATGCTTTTTCTTTTAAATTTATCAACTGTTAGCTTGAGACCCCCTCTCTTTACTGGGCTTAAAAGTAAAAACCACCGCTTTATATCCTCCACCTCTCTTGATCGCACTTATCCCCCTTCTATAACGCTCGAAGAGATTGTTTTATATAGCTAAAATATATGCAGTTTTCAATTTTTGAAAGTGTTAAAGAGTCATAATTCATTCAGAAAAGATGGATTGTTTGACATTTACTATTTTACATTTTTACAGATATAGATATCTTTAATTTATAAGATTTTTGTAATAAAACGTAACAAATAAACAAAAAAACTAACATACAAACAAACATCCTTACTTTCACATTTATAATATATAGGGATTATGTTAAGGATGTTCCAGCATGGTATTTGCAGTTTCTATGTTAAAGCAATGGTACAATTTTTTTTTCGACAGAATTTAACGAAAAATTAAATTTAAGAATTTAATAATGCTTACTATTAATTCCCAAAGTTTCAGAAATTTTGACCGTTTAAAATGGGAAATAATTATGCCAACGTCCCAATTTCGATCAATTTACGTCAAAATTAATATCTCGAAAGTGAAAATTAATTTCTAAATTTTTTTTTTAGAATTGTATTGTATAAACATTTTTTTCTACTTTTTCTTCAATATATAATAATATCATAAAAAATAGTTGGAGAGACCGGACATTTTACATGCTTTAAATGGGACATGACCCTCAAAATCGCGAACTTTGTCTTTAAATATCTCGCGATCTAAACGATCAAAAATTATGAAATTTTAGGAATTCATAAATAAAGCTATTATAAACCCGAGAAAAAAAATTCGGCCAAATCTGTCGAAAAGTGATTTCATGCTGGTACTACCTTAATAACACTCGATTAAACAAATCATAATTAACTTTCAATACTTCTTTTTTCAAATTTGAGCATAGAATGTAAACTAAAATTCTACTGGTAACTTGACAAATAGTAAACAGAGATAACAAATTTTAATTCAAAGGTGTTCCTTCTAAAATAGGATTTCAGAAATACAGGAGCATTAACAGCATCATTTGTTCGGCGGTTTCTTAATAACAATGTTTCCTGATATAACGAGAAAACTAATTGTGCGTCGTTGTTGGCTGAAGAGGTACTTCAGCTTTGTACATTTTACAATTCTAATGCTTTTTCCTGTCCATATTGTAATTACCGTTTACTTGAAAGCTACTTATGCACAATATTTTACGCTAGGAAATAATTATAAAAGTTTTAAAGGAGACTTGTCATTGTCTTTGTTATTTGATCACCTAATGAACCACATGTGTTTTAGTCCGCTGGACTGCACCCTTTTTGTTAAATGATCAATACATACTTGAAACTTTGCTAGTGACATGACTATGAATTAGTCATGATAATTTGATAGCATTAATAATTAGAATTACAAGTTAAATAAAAATGCTCTATTTAAAAAAAAAAAAAAAAAAAAAAAAAAAAAAAAACTATAAATTACAAAAATGTTTCGTATTCAAGCAGCTTTTATTCCGACAAATTCCATGTTTCGTTTTTTCAGACCGCTAGTTTAAACATAACGTTAGCATGCTCAAAAATAAATTTGGGAAAGCCATGTACGGTCATTTTTATTTATTGTAACGTTACATTGTATAAATTTTGTACGTATTGCCTATTTTGGTCACGATAATTGAAAAAACTTGCGTCTAAATATCAAGAATAATACGGTGGTGCTACTTACATACTCACGAATTATAATTCCGTATACTAAAATTTTCAATACCATTTTCTTCAATTATTTCACCATTACATATATTTCGTAGATTTTCAGTGATTCGATTGAAATCCTGATTCAATTTTTTTTGACTTTTTAAATACCTTGTACTTTTCGTTCTCTGTCAAACTGTGACATGTAGAAAATAATCTTTTTTCAGGTTCTTTGCAGCCCTATGATTAGATTTCCCAAATATTTTTAAAATGAAAGCTATGAAATTATGGCCAACCTTGACAATATCTCCATACATTATTTTTTGGCTAAGCGAATGTACGTATGGTCGTCTGTGGAGCGTATTATTTTTATTATTTTCTTAATATTTCTTGCCACAAATACATTCATTGTTCACTTTGGAAGTTTTATAAATAAATGAACAAAATTATTGGCCTAATAAAAATGATTGAAAAAGTTTATAGAATGTTTGAGAAGTTCTTCTTACGTATTCCTTTATTAAGATAAATGACCGGTTTTCTTTTGTATCTTATAGGATGAATCTTAGTTCGTAAATTAATCAGTACACTCTTCACTTTTAGATTATTTGCAACAAGTTAAAAAATTTGTAGAGACGCATTCGGTAGGTAGCTCGACAGTTCTAAGGAACGTTTGTATTGAGAAGCCCCAGTTTTTCAATTTTACACCTAGCAAACTTTTTACAACGTCGCTATCTAAAACTTACTAAATAGCCGCTTGTTATCCTAATATAAATATAAACGAAAATACAAAAATATTGTGTCTGACACTAGATAAAATACCATGTTTTTCGCCCAAAAATCTGAAAATGGTAATTTTTTGGCATAACCATAGTGTGACTAGGAGGAGCTCATTTCCTTTAGAAAAAAAATTTCACAAACAATTTTTTTTAGCCAATTTCTGAAGGAAATGGAGCTATTGCTTTGGTACAGATGATGGAATTATGAAAAATTTCTTCGAATGTTCATCGATCCTACCTAGTAGATGTCAAAATTGACCATCGTTAATATATATATATATTCTTTTTATTCTTTTATGTGCCTGTAAACTCTCTGGCAATCGCAATTGAAGTCCGATTTGAATAAAATTTGGTATCGAAGGTTTTGCTATTTGTCAAGTTCGTTGAGAAAAATCGACCGGTGGCCGAGGGGCGGGAGAATCCACAAGAACAAAATTCTGAATTTTTTTCAAAATAAAAATATTTTTGTTATTTATGATCAGTTTTAAGCAAAAAAGCACTCTTGTGATTTTGTTTTCTAGGCGTTTAACACCCGTGCACTTACGTAAAAATGAAAAATTCGTAGCACAAGAGCTGCGTTAGATAAGCAAATTCCCCCAGGGATTGAAAAAATAACATATTTTTCTTAAAATCGAATGTTGCATTTTAAATTTTTCAAAAATTTTTATTTCGAAAACTAAGCTTCTAGAGAAAAAATTATAGAAGTACTTTTTTGCTTAAAACTGATCAAAAAATACAGAAATATTTTTTATTTTGAAAAAATTCAAAAGTTTGTACTAACTTTGCTTTTCCTTGGGAAATTCGCAAAAAAAATTAAATCAACTTACCCAAAGTTTTCTTTCACTCACATCAGGAACAAAATGGAATTGAGGGCATGCACCTATTAAATTTGTATTCATGGGGTAAAACATAAGTAAAATATATTTTAAAAAATAGTAAACTTTTGTGAAATCATTTACAAAGGTTTTTTTTAAGTAAATGATGCTGGAGTATAAAATGAAGATCACAAGTTAGGCCAAATATTTTTTAATTCATTATTCACACCACTGTGCTCGTTTTTCATTACTTCATGATAAATTATTTAAAGTATTATTTTAAGAATGAAATTTAATAGAGATAAAAAAAATTAATTAATTTTAAGTGTCACAAGTATGATTAAATATCGTACAAATTTGTTCCATGAGACTAAAATTTCTTATCATTTTGCTTTATATATGGCAATATATTCAACGTATTTTAACATGAAAAATAAAATGGTTATTCACTTTAAGTCGACATTCAAATGGGCTTTCTTCAGACTAGCACTCTCAAAGTGGTACAACTTTTTATACAAAACTCCACCCTCCGATCGCTGTTCTTGAATTTATCACCTCCCACCAAGATGTACATAAGGCTTTGTTTCAGGAATTTATTTAACAATTCTTCGAACATATTACTTTGATTTTCAATTTTATTTTTTACGGAAATGGATCGTAAACTTCATCTTATACAGAAAATATCATGTGGACACCATAAAGCGTCCTTGTTCGCTCACAAAGTAATCAAAATGGATTCGAGGATAACCAAAGCTAGACGTTACAAGAGTCAAAAACATTAATATTTTACGTCTAGTGGTTTTAGAATTATGTGGCTTCTTAAACCATTCAAAATTTGTTGAGTTAATAATAATAATAGTAATAATAATAAAACATAAGAGTGGTAACGCAAGTGAGTCTTTAGTACCTAGACCAAGGGATACCCTGTGCCCTCCTTGAGAACAACCCGTTACCTGAAAACGAAACATCTTCGGATAAGAGATGCTATTAAACTGAGACGCTGGGGTTTCTCCCAGGATTGATGAATCCAAGATTTCGTACCCGAACATTCTCAATCTGACGCCCTGCAAATTTCTGTAGGTGCAAGTAACACGTATGGAGGTTTCGACGCCCTTTAGTGGGACCTTGAGAGATCCCCAGGCTATGAAGGTGATAATTCAATCGACCAAGTCCTGTCAAAAGTCCTGCCACCCTTCTCAATTATGTTTAAGTTTCAGACGAGCACAGTCGAATGGCCTAGCTGTGGTTATACACAGTTTAGCCTGTTGCATGTCAAAGTCCCCGCAATCAAGATGGGCTTATCTTCAACTCATAAAGCTTTAATAATGGACTAAACTAACTTGTATGCATTTAAAAGTCACAATTAACTCTTATGTACCGAAAAAGCCAGCTCAATTATTCAATTTCGCTAACTTGAACGAATTTGAAATGTGGGTGAAATGTTCTATTCATGTGAAATACTACCGCATTTCGATGGACTTTTCACATAGCGAGGGAGCATCTACCCATAAAAAAGCGATTTAATTTATAAATTACATTGGATTGAAGCCAACTATGTATTCGCAAATGAATTGAAACATTCCAAGGGAGTAGCTTTTTAGATTTTTGAAAGCTGAAATTATAATCAAAATTTGAGTCCCTGTGCCCACAATTGGGACAAAAAGAAGTTTTTTTTTTTTTAATCGTTTGCGAAGAATTAAATTATACTTTTTAATTAATCAAATACACAAAATTCGTTGACATACATTATTATTTACTGATTCAATTAAATTCGAGTAATCATTAGTTTTAATTTAAAAAAATATTTGCAACGAGTATTGAGGATGATGTTTTTTGATACATAATGATACGAAACCGATAATGTCTATACATTTTTGGAAAGTTTAAGAGTTTTTTGTACAACACACCATTTTTAGAAAAATAGTGGAAAAACTTAAAATTGCGCTTGCTCGACCATCGTACATTTCCGATCTTCCGGTTTTTCAATCAAAAATATTGCAAAAAGCTCAGTATGACCAGATTCCATATTTGGTCTCTAATCATTTAACACCATTTATATACAGTATACGAAACCTGAATCCATTATTAGGTACTATTTAAAGCAAAGGTTTTGGTGTTGTCGCCACACTTTGCTGTGGTACATGATGGTTGCATGGAAATAGATGAAAAGTATCTAGTAAATTTTATGAAATTTATCAAACCCTCGATAAAAGAGTTCACAACTTTTAAACGACTGAACTGATTTTCATCTAATAGTTTTTTAATGTACACATCACATGCCCTTTTATTTGTAACCAGACTTTATTCATCCCGGACTTTCTAATATCAACATAAATTCTCCAGAGTTCAGTAAAAAGATATGTTTTGCTTATTTGTTTTATATTCAGGTAAATTCGGCTATTCTGAGCTTCTTTTATTTTGAATGATTTGAAGCATATTTATTTTAATAATTTAATAATGGTACACAAAACATCAAAAAACGAGTGAAAACAAACAATTGACTGAGTTAATTGTTGAAATACCATGCATAGTCAGTGTTGATTTCTTTATCACAATACACATACAAACATGTGACACATACATAACTGATAATCACGTATAGTACACATTATAAAATTTGCGCCTAATTGGCGCCCTCACGGGTAAACAGTGATGTTTACGAAAAAATGTTTCAAACAAAAAATGTTTAATTTTTGATAAGGAACATTTTTTATACTTAAACTTTTGTTCTATCTCTAAAGGTTTACAAGATGGGTCCTACGGACCCAAGACCCAATTGACCTATGATGCTCATTTACGAACTTGACCTCACTTTTTACGTCCTGGGTACGCTGTAAAAATTTCAACTCGATATCTTTTTTCGTTTTTGAGTTATCGTGTCCACAGACGGACGGACGGACGGACAACCGGAAATGGACTAATTAGGTGATTTTATGAACACCTATGACAAAATTTTTTTCCTACCATCATTATTTTTAAGCGTTACAAATTTGGGACTAAACTTAATATACTATGTATATTTCATATATACATGGTATAAATATAACAGTGTTATAATTCAGTGATATGTTAAGATTAATTTCCCATCATCGTCTCCCGTGTTCCAACTGCCGAGTTTATCTCCCGATTTATTCGCGGAAATTTGAGACGGTAATTCTATCATTTGCTATTATAAGATCATGGATGCTTTGGTTAAACTAAATAGATGTGTAACCGTTTTGATTTCCTTTTAAATTAATCGTTTAAAACTTTATTTGATACGATATTTAGTTTCCACTTGTAAAAGAATGGAAGTCCGGACGGTATTTAGCATTTTTTTTGACTTTGTCGTTGTATATAAAAAGAATTATTTACCGATTTTCGAAGCATCCTGTAAGTAACATATCTATATAAAAAAAGAATTGGTTAAATATAAATATCCTAAACTTTTTGAACATTTTTTATCTGCCAGAACGATTCTGTCATGAACATTAAATAAAAAAAAAAAAGTATATGATCAAAACAACAAAAATTATTTTTTTCTCGTCGTATTCTCTGAGAATTGTTATTCACAGTTTCATTTTATATTTCTGTTGTGCCTGACAACTGATTTTTACTTTATGTGCAATTCATCAAAATAAAAATCAATAGAAAATTGTTTTCTTATTGAAAAACAGGGTTGGATTAATGCATGGGCACGACTGGGCTGAGCACAGGTCCAGGGCCCACGAATGTTCTGGGGTCCCCAACAATTAAATGAGAGATGCCTATGCCAAGGTGTTAATTAAACGCATAGTATACTCTGATTTTTACACGTTTACGCACTAGTTAATTAAAGCCTCCGTGTAATATATATCACTCTTCAAAATGGATATTTCACCGTTCCCGATTCTTATTTTGAGAAATAAGAAAATTTTTGTTCAAACCCCCTTTTTTGTGTAATGGAAGAATTTTCTGTTTTTCCAATTAGTTCAATTCAAGTTTTTTTTGAGCAAATTTTAGGAAAACTTATTTTATTAGATTTTTTCGTTAGTTGCCCACTACTTTCACCTTTTTATTTTCTAAAAAGTTTGTTGAATAAACTGTTTTAAATTATTACAGTTATCCAGTACACTATAACAAAAGAAATATAATGTAAAGTAAAATCCGTTAATTTTCATCAAATACTTGTATAGTGTATTCAATGGTAAGTAAAAACCTCATTTGGGTTCAATTACTTACACTCCAAAATTTTTCATTTCTCTTTTAAATAAATGTTATAAAATCTTTTACACAACCCGGATATTCTTTGTATTATACATAGTATAATATATATTATATAGCTCCGTTATTATGAACGGCATTAGTAATGAGAAAAGTCTTACACCATTGACTGCCCCCACCTTTTAAGACCATAAACTAACATGAATGTTTTGTAATAGTAAACAAAAGTTCATTGATATAAGGTCTTTCAAGAGTATTGGAAAATTTTTTAATTTAATACGTTAAACATCACTACATAGTATAAAACAAAGTCGCTTTCTCTGTCCCTATGTCCCTTTGTATGCTTAAATCTTTGAAACTACGCAACGGATTTTGATGCGGTTTTTTTTAATAGATAGAGTGATTCTAGAGGAAGGTTTATATGTATAATAACATCCATTAAATAGTGGAAAAGTACTGCTATTTTTGAGGTTAATAATGTAAAAAGTAAATAAGTAAAAATGTAGTGTATGAATTTAGATATTCCAAAGATAGCAGGAAATCTTCATGGTATAGGGAAAGGGGGATTGTTTTACTCCAAATTTAACGCGTGCGGGCCACGGGCAGTAATGAATAAATCAAAACTACTGGATCGATTTTAATCACATAGGCTATATATTTTATACCCGTGCGAAGCCAGAGCGGGCCGCTATGTTTTTATATACAACGTTCACAGTTTTTCTGTAGTGTATTTAGTATCAGCATTGCACCCGTGCGAAGCGGGGGCGGGTCGCTAGTATGGTATAGAAGAAAGTCCGCTAGCCACATAACGGTTTTTGAAACGCTTATTACCATCGTGGAGATATTTTTTTTCAGAAGTTTTTTATATACAGGGTGGACTATTTTAATATTGCAGAGTTTCATGAAGTATTTCATGTTCTAACATGAGATTGGACCTATAGTTCTCTGGGTTGCTTTAATAGTCAATTTAGACCCTAAAAGGTAGGAGATAGAATAACACTTCAAATTAGAAAGTTGATTCTCAAAAGAAAACTAATATTTCGAAAATTGTCAGCTTTCGGAGGAAATGCGACATAAAAATATGCCATTATAGACTTGAAAGTAGAATGTCAGATCCAAGTCATGGACACAAGCGAATTTCCTTTATTGCCCATGACAACTGTTGGCAAAAGCATTTTTCTGTAGCTAGCGAGTTTTCTTTTGAATAATGCGATAATGACATGTTTTTAAATCGCATTTCTTCAAGCTAACGATTTTCGAAAAAATGATGATCAACTTTCTTATGATTTAAAGTGTTATTCTATCCCTTACCTTTTAGAAACTTAATTGACTATTAAAACAACTCGGAGAACTGGGACCAATCTGATGCCAGAATATGATGTCCCCCATCAAGTTCTGAAGCTATTGTTCGCGTTATTTTTTGTTTGATTAATTATAAATCGAGCTTTTAACCATAATTGATTAAAATGGTCCGCTTTTGCAAATAATTGGCGGGGTAACAACTCCCAGTTATCAAAAGCTCCGTAAAAGAAAGTTTTTTCATTAAAATAAATTCAGGAGATTTACAATAGTCCGTATAATAATGACCTCTGATAATGTACAGATAACATTTTTCGCCATTGGCCTTTAAGAACTAGAAAATCTGGTATTCGTACACTTAATATCTGGAATTTTGTGCTGAATTTTGAAATTTTTCTTGTATATGCTGAACATTGGTTTGTGTGAATACCTTTTCGAATGATGAAATCTATTTTTTTTAAGTTTTTAATTTGTATTCTTAATCTATATTCTACTGAAGTTTTTTTTGGATGTTTGGTGTTTGGATGTCAAAATAAGTATCTTAGGTAACGACCACATATTTTCATACATCCAGAGTGAAACTACTTATCGTAAAAAATAATGGCAATGAATGTATTATATTATTTTAGTTTTATAGCTATCACAAGCAAAATTTGTTTAATATTTCCCATTTTGAACGAAACAACACTATTTTTGATCTTTTCTCTACATCTATATGAATTATATGAATATACCCATCTATATGAATATACCCATCTACATGAATCTACCCATCTGCATGAATTAACCCATTGAATTAATGTAAAAATTACCCATTTTGAATTTAATTTGCGGAATTTGATTTCTTATAGACTTGATAACACTCGAAACTATAAGTTTCGAGTTTCATGCACAAATAGAGATTATTGACCCCAAAATCTCAAAAACTGTTTACAACGCAACTTTGAACTCATTGATACTTTTAATGAGCATGGTAAGCTTTCACCAAATTTTTAGCCAATTTAGCCGCATACCAATCCATTCTGTAGTCTCCTTATTGGTCTCGGTCAAATTTTTTATATAATAGAACTGACTCCCATTCAAATGTTTCAATGGGAAGATTAGTCCAAATGCAAACATTTTTCAGTTATAGGTATTACAGTGTCAATAATCTTTCAGAAAACCTTTATGTGTGTTTTCAATAAAAAATTTCCAAGCATTGCATTGCATTTTCCAAGTGTTGAAGGAGGAGTATATGTTCTTTAATTTCAATATGCATAAAAATGTTTATTAAATATTTTTGAAAGCCGCACGCATAGCCATTTTGACTGAGAAACTTCAATGACAAAAATATTTCTATACGACAATTTTTGTTTCAAACTTTTTTTATAAAAAAATTGACTACTTGGCAGAAATCCGAGTTCGAATAGTTCGAACAAAAATTGTTGGTATTTTTATGAGAAAAATTTAACAGAATGTTTGTGATATAGAAAAAACTGTAAAAGATAGTAAAAATGTTTTCCATAAAAATATCACCAACTTTGTTAGATACTTGGCATCTTCTTTACGTACAATAGATAATAAATAATGCAGGTTACTGAGAAAACACAAAACAATTAAAGTATTGTTTTTACGTTTAGTCTTTATTTAACTAAGACTTTCTCAAGCAGCTAAGAAAATAAAATTTAATAGCCATTTAACGTTAGCTACAAAAAAAGCATTTTTGACATGTAATTCGACATAGGTAGAATTAACACGTTTTGAGGTATTTATTGGTTACACTACATTGCCCTTTTTTGAATCTAATTTTAGATGATCACCAATTTTTATTCCAAGTTGCTTGAGAAAGTCTAAATTATATAAAGACGAAACGTTGCATTTTAAGCAATAGTGTAATTGTTTTGCTTTTTTTTTTGTCCGAATTTTCGTTAACCTGCATTATATATTAGATTAGTCAGCGGATTTGGCACGAATAGATGGATAGTGTGAACGGTTTCTGACTCCTGTGTTCCTGAAAGGTGTTTCCAGACACCTATTTCTTATTCCAGGGTGCTTGTTTCGGATGTCTAATCATTAACAATTTGTACAGATACACTGTGTACATTCTTTTGATTTTCAAAAGCCGGATATGAAAAACCTGTCAAGGTCCCTATAAGAATTCTTATTATTCTTAAAAGTCTAAAAAATGAGCCTTTTATACCATGTTTATATGAAATATATTAAGGTATAGTAAGCTTAGTCCAAAGTTTGGAACGCTTAAAAATATTTATTCTACGAACAAAATTTTCGAATAGATGTTTATAAAATCATCTAATTAGTCCATTTCCGGTTGTTTGTCTGCCTGTCCGTCTGTCTGTTCGTCTGTCAACACGATAGCTCAAAAACGAGAAAAAGATATCAAGCTGAAATTTTTTTAACTTAGCACGTAAAAAGGAAGGTCGAGTTCGCACATGAGCAACATAGGTCAATTGGATCTTGGGTCCGTTGGACCCATCTGATAAACCGTAGAAATAGAACAAAAGTTGTTTGAAACATTTTTTCGTATGCATCACTGTTTACTCGTGAGGGCGCAAACTAGTCGCAAATTATGTGGTACCTACGTGTTATATGGGAATATCTGTCTTTCTTTCAGTGTGTGACATGTATGTATGTGTGGCTATCTAAGAGCGGCTATGACATGACGTAAGAAAAACAAACGATTACGTTATCAACAATGTTTATTCATAGTATTTCAACAATTAACTCAGTCAATTGTATTTTTCACTAAATTTTTCACATTAAATTAAACTCGATTGAATTCAAACAACAATGTATTTTGTGCGTCTTTCTTTCATTTGATTACGGGCTTACGCTCGAATACTTTAAAAGTGATTCACACTTGAGAATATAAATTGTGTAAAATTGAAAGACCCTGTTTAGGTTGTACACAATAATAAAAGGTATAATACATATTATGTTTTGTAACACTTAAATAAGATAATCCCTTTGTATCAAGTTCAACAAAAACCTTTTTTCGGTCCACAATCCATGTTGGTGTATATATAAAATGTTTACAAAATATATAGTATTTGTTGGTTTTGTTTTTAAGTCTATATAGATTTAATTTAATTATTCGAAATTCTAGACAATTTTTAAACTAATGTTATTTGTTTTTTATTGTTATTTTCTACCCACAACAAAACAGAAAAACATACTACATAAATTCCAAATGAAATCAACAAAAGCATTATAAGTTTGTCCTAACATTATTTATTTATGTATGATATTTGGTTGCTTTCCGTAATTAAAAATATTTGTTAATATAAAACTTCTTTTGCGTTGTTTTGGTTCTTTTTCGTAAAACACATATAACGGTTTTTAGCTTCCCAGTCTATTGGGAACGATTATAAAAATCACCGTTTTCACAAAAAATATCATGGTAAAGAAGAATAAATTAATGCATCTTACATTAATCTGAAATTTTCACAGTTGTACATTAGGTGGAAGAACTTTCGTAAAAAAAAGTCGACCTCTCAGAGGCGTACCTAGCCCCCTAGTTGGGAGTTTTAATTAGTTTTTTCAAATTAGAAAAAAACTATTAGTTTTTTACAAGTTACTAAAAAAAAAACATTAAAAAAAAAGGTTCAAATAAAAGTTCTAGCTGAAGTATTTGGAAACATTTTCGTTTTTTTCGATTTTCTAGCTTCAAAATTGACCGAGATATGAAAATTTTTAAAAGAAATTTTTTTGCTCATTCAATCAAATGGAAAAGTATCCATCTTGTAAGTCGTTAGAGATAAAACAAAAGTATAAATGTACAAGTTATTCCTTATAAAAAAACTACCAACTTTTACTTACTGTTAACCCATGAGGGGGTCTTTGACTTCGTTGAGGTGTCGATCGAAGCGTATTAACGGCAATATGATCCGAAAAGAATTACTTAACATTCGGTCGATTCTTTTGTTTAAACTCAACTAAAAATTAAAATATTCTGGAAATTTTTGGTATACTCAACTTTCATACTGTAGTGATTTTTCTTTATATTACTCTTTATTATACTCAGAAGAAATTTGGGTGGACCTCAAGTGTCTACTAGACTCACAAACGGCTAGTTTTTATCCCATTTCACAACATGAATTATTAACTTAATATAATCATTCAGGATTTAGAAGAACTCTTGAAAAACAAAAAAATACGTCTCAAATATTATTTTCAAATCGAACCTTTGTGTTCATATCCTGATCTAGGGCTGGGATATAGACACCTCAATTTTTTTACTAAAGATTTAGATTCTCAATTTAAAAAAAAAAAAGTTATTTTTACTCCAAAAAATTTTTGCGTTTGGTTAACACTATAATCGAAATACACTTTGTCATGACAAATAATACTTCATCAATTCATTTACTTCAAATTATGATATAGACTTTGCCCCTTTTACACCTTTTGTGGAAAGATACGGGAAATGGCGAAAAAAACAAAGGTATGCAGAAATACTTCAGCTAGAACTTTTAATACAAAATTTTTTTTATTTGACGCAGTTTTTTGTAATTTGTAAAAAACTGATTAAAAAGATGAATTCAAAAAAGATCGCTGCGGGGAAAATTTTTGTGCGACTTTTTAAACTATTGGGAATAGTCGTTCAGTCTAGACTTATTAAAAATTTTTTATAATCATTGTTTTACAAAAATAATTCAATTTTTCAATTGAATAGTTTTACTATTTTCATAAAAGCAGTCAAACAGAACATTTATAATTTAAAAGAAATATATATAGAAAAATATTTCTCTCTAAATTAAAAAAAAAAAAACAAAAAAAACAAAAAAAAAAACATGATAAAAAAAATAGTTGAAATTGAAATAACTCATGTGTACTCATTGTACCATTGAGACTTTATCACACAAAAAACTTTTTTTAGTACGTTCTCTTTATTTATTCTTATGTCTGCCTCAAATTTGTCATCACAAACGAATATTAAATAAAAATGTTATTGACTCCTAGAAAAGCTGTATACCTAATATTACAGTTAATTGTTGATACCTACTTTAAATGTAAGCGTAACTAGTTTTGATGTAAATAGTATAAAAATGCAAAATTCGTGTATTATAACAAACAAGTGAAAAGAAACAATTGACTGAGTTAATTGTTGAAATACCATGCATAGTCAGTGTTGATTTCTTTATCACATAGCACATACAAAAATGTATAGACAGTGTTGATGCGCAATCGTTTGTTTTTTTGACGTCACGTAAATAACAAAAGATATTCACTTTTAAATACACACACACACAACTGATATTCCTATATTAATACATACTATAAAATTTGCACCTAATTAACGCCCTCGTGGGTAAACAGTGATGTTTACAAAAAAATGTTTCAAACAAATTTTTATTTTTTTATAAGGAACATTTTTTACATTTAAACTTTTGTTCTATCTCTAACGGTGTACAAGATGGGTCCTACGGACCCAAGACCCAATTGACCTATGATGCTCATTTACGAACTTGACCTCACTTTTTACGTCCTGAGTACGCTGTAAAAATTTCAGCTCGATATCTTTTTTCGTTTTTGAGTAATCGTGTCAACAGACGGACGGACGGACAACCGGAAATGGACTAATTAGGTGATTTTATGAACAGCTATGACAAAATTTTTTTTTTAGCATCATTATTTTTAAGCGTTACAAACTTGGGACTAAACTTAATATACTATGTATATTTCATATATGCATGGTATAATAAGAATAATATGTATAGGTGAACATATAGTGGTTTCCATGGATAGGACACACACGCACACAGTTTATTCACAATGTTACGTGACGATCTCCGTCAGTTTGCTGACCATTGCAAGCCACGTTAATGAACTTCGTTCCAAAAAATCATAAATTTTGTTCAAAAAATATTTGGCCTTTAGTACCGTAGAAAACGAATGCTAATCAAATGCTCAGAAATTTTTTAGGTTCACAACACAATATTTACAATAAATACTATTTTATTTTAAAAATCAATGTAAAAATTCCGAGTCCAAGTCCGAGAATGATGTCTCCTCCAAAACGATTAATTTTAATTTCTAAGTCTTTAACTTCTTACTTTTTATTAAATATACCGTGAGCATTATTAGATTTCGTTATAGCTATTGAATCAAAGACCTTGAGAAATATTTAACTGTATACGTCTTATATTTTGTAATTATATGAGCTCGGTTACCGCCGTAAAACCATAAACCGCAAAATTGATATCAAACACGATATCCTTATATTAATTTGAATATTTTATAACCCATTAATATTTTATGTGACGTTATGTATTTATGACGTGATTGTATTTTCTATTTCATCTTTAAGATCTGTTATTTAATATATTTCGATACCTGAAAAATGATACCAAAAATTTCAAATTTTATTTATCAATTAATCACCCTTTTATACGTCTTTTGTAAAAAAATTCATGTCGGTTCTCTATGCAATTTATAAAATTAACTATCTGACTAATGTTTTTACAAAAAAATGAGCACATCTCCTATCATTATATTATAAATGCGAAAGTTAGCATGTTTGTTTGTTTTGTTTGTTACGCTTTCACGCTTAAACTAGCGAATGGTTTTTAATGAAACTGTACAGCAAAATAGCTGATATATCAGAATAACACGTGAGATATAATTTATAAGGATATATTAAAAAAAAAAATAATAATAAATAAAAATTTTTTATTTAATTTGACATTTGACATTACCATAAATTACAGATTTCTGTCAAAATAGTCAATTTAAAATATTTCAAGGCCATCTTCTCTGATATACTCAATGAATAATTACTATCATACATTTAAAAAAATAATATATTTTACCTGTGTAAAACAATCACCACCATTATTTCGAGTGTTATAGAAAAGGAGTTAGCGGGAGCAATCTTTATCAATCTTTACTTTAAACCCAGCGAAGCGGGTGGGTATCACTCTAGTTTCTCATAAAACGTACAGAAAATCGATATAAGTTTGTCACAAAAGATGTATAAAATGGTGATAAACGGATAAATAAGATTTTACATTTTGTTTATCATTTTAAATTTCACTCTTTATATGAAAAATGTTCGTGTTTTAACATTCTGTGTGTCCCATAGAATATTAAACTAGAAACCGCCCTGGCCCAAAACTTGCGATATGATGATTGAGAGAGAAGACTGTCAGTGAGTTCTTCTGTGTCCTTGTCTTATCTATATGTCATTGGCTACATATTGTTAATATAATTGGAGAGACACAAAATCTCTATGCATCATATGATTACGACATATGACTATGACAGGGACACAGGGGAGCTCACTGGCATTAGTCTCTCTCATTCATCATATCGCATCCACTTACAGGCTAGCAGATCCCTCGCGTATTCTCTATAATATTCTGTGGTGTGTTTTCAGTCAGTGTTATAAGTATTATACATTATATGTGAATCACATGTAATGTGTTTTTGACAGAGTATGTATCGGTTTTTCAGTTTTTCATTTTTATGCACAGTTTCATTTTCATTATTAAAGACTTTAAACCAAAAAAATAGTTGTTTTTTTTTTTCTTTTAAATGATTATAAAGCTTTAAACTTGAAAAATATTGACAAAAGTTTTTATGTAAATGGCAATATTTTTAAAAGTAATTTTTGACTAAAATTTTGAATAAAACCAACATTTATTACAACTTCTTTATATATACCACAATGAAAAAAGGGTTGTTTTTAATTACTAATTTCTGGTAAACCGTACAGAGAAATTTATACGTCATTACAGTCGGGGGATCTCCAAGATTAAACAATTTTCTAAAGGACGGAAGAGTGGTCCTTTGACTGTAATACCATTTTTTCTTATCATAACAATTTCAAATGAAAATATTTCCTTCTTTTCTTACTTTTAAGAGCGTGATTTTGTAGCCGCCGAGGTTTTAATTTTAGTACTTTATTTTATTAAAACTTTTTTGGGGTATAATTTCGTGATAACAATACATATGTATATATTTGAAAAGTGTTAATTACGTTTTTTTATTTGATACCTAAAACACAAAATTATGAAACAAAAAATTACTTTTAGTTCATGTCTTTATGTTCTCTAGAGGAAGCCGTAGTCAATTTAATGTGATGTCACATAGCCTATAACCAGCGGACGAGCAAGACCCTTTTAACAATACCTCATTTGTCAAATTATGATAAATAGTTTAGAAGCTGAAGGTAACAGACGAAAATACGTATATTTTAAACTATTTTGCGGTTATAATTTCGTGATAAAGTATAATAATATATATTATTTGGAAAGTGATAATTACGGCCTTTCATTTAATACCAAACAGGCTATCATTAAATCAAAATTTGTTTTCCAATCATAACTTTATATTCTCTAGCGGGTGCCATATTAAATTTAATGTGACTTATAGCTTATAACCATGCTTTTAACGATACCTCATTTGTCAAATTATGATAAGTAGTTTAGAAGCTAGGTGAAACACATAACCCTCGTCATAGTATTCGTTGTGTGCGTAGTCATGGTAGGGATAATAAAATCGATGCCAGCGCTTTAAGTGAAAAATTTTGGAGATAAAGGGGGCTGTTATGACTAATTTGCAATTCTTTACATGTTAATGATATAGAAACTGTCAAATTAAAATGATTGAAAAACACTAATTAATTAAACTTAATGCATTAAAAATTGTGAAAATAAGAAATCAAATTGAACAAATATTATTTTTCAAATGTAAATTATCATAATTATTTATTTAAATTTGTGAAACAAGAATATTAAATTTTAAATGTAAGTTTTCAATGCAATCCATATAATTATATATGCATCCATACAATTCTATAATTAAAGTAGTGTATCGTTGTCATGGAAACGAAATTCACGCACGAAGCGAATAGTCGGCGTAATAACACATAGGTGTGTGCTACGCACTTTTCTCTTAAATGAGACACCTGGTACACATATCTATTCGCTTCGTGCGTGAGTTTCGTTTCCATGGTAACGATACACTACTTTAATTATAGAATTTTATGGATGCATATATAATTGTATGGATTGCATTTAAGACTTACATTGAAAATTAAATATTATTGTCTCACAAATTTAAATAAATAATTATGATAATTTACATTTGAAAAATAATATTTGTGCAATTTGATTTCTTTTTTTCACAATTTTACATTTCTATAACATTAAGATATAAAGAACTGCAAATTAGTCATAACAGCCCCCTTTAACGCCAAAATTTTTCACTGGAGGCGCTGCCATCGATTTTATTGTCCCTACCATGACTACGCACACAACGAATATTACATACATATCTATATTACATATGAATCGAACACACATATGTGTATATGAATTATATATTATCGTAACTTTCATTTTCATTTGAATTTTTTATGAATTATATCTACCAAACTTTTGTCTAAATGAAGATACAAGATGTAACAGATAAGTATTTCAGTTGCGGTAAGGACTTTTTTTTAACAGTGTTATTGTAGCGACCAAACAAAACATACTGACATTCGTCCGTTCTGGCCGGATGTACTTTTTCCATGCATATTATTTAAAATAGGTAATTATTCACATTATTTATGGAAATTAAACATTTATATGATCATATAATCATTAAAAATTGAAAAATTAGACTGTATTTACAAGTATTAAGTGGCCATTGTGGCCAAATAAATAGCAAATAGCCTACACGCTCGCTATTCAAAGGCATGCAAACTTCACCGTTACCTCAGCGACATAAATAGAATAACTAATACGATGAAACTGGTCCACGACTGCAGCTACTGTGAGAGGCAAATAACTCACTTAATCTTTTTTTAAGTTATTGGGGTATTAAAACCCCGCCGAGTCGAGTATTATATACCCGGAAAAAGGACGCAAGGTAGAGGACATACAATTTAATACTATCATGAATTTTTGCTGATAAAATTAAAAAAAATCAAATTAACAACCCGATGAAACCAATTAACTTTCGAGTGATAATTTTGGTTTTTGACCAATTATTTTTTTCTTATTAGAATTTTTTTTTTCACGTATTAGAAACCATTTGTTTCGACCGCTTGACTTTTCAATGTAATAAATAAACGCGTTCAAATTTTTAGGTTCGAAATATGGTAAGATTAATAGGGTCGAAATCTATGGCAATAGGAAATGTTCATTAAATTTAAATTTGGTTTAAATTTTTTTTTCGTAACTTTATTGGCTGGACATTTGAACTAAACCATTATTTTAGTATTTATTATTCTTTTAATTACTTAAAATTAATTAATAAAAGTACAAATTCAGTAAGAGAAATTCAAATTTCTAAAACGGAAATTCAAATTTTAAAACTGACGTGGCGTTATAGTATGGGGCTTGTCAGACTTGTTGACATACTGCATGGTATTAATTAATTATATTTTGTATGATATTACCATGGATATATACTAAAATTACTACATTCGCGTGTTTTACACCTGTAATAAACAGTACATTTATTTATATTTTAGTATTTATATTTTTTACTATGTTATAACAATGAATTAAAAATAAATAAATAAAATACAGGAATATTCCCTATTACACAAAAAGAAATCCTAATAGACCCTGTATATGTTTTGTAACTTACGATATACATTCTACATTAATGTTATTTAATGTTGTTGGGTTTTAGTTTACGGAAGTACTATTTCACTAAAATGAGACCCACTTTCATTTTATATGATACTTTAGATAACGATGAATTATTTTTAATTTTTGCTTTAAAATATATTTTTTGACATAAAAATTAATGTCAATGTCATGGTTATATATCTTATTATAGAAGGGTAATTTTTAGGCATTGTATACTAAAGATTAAAGACATAGACTGTAGATTAAAGGCATTTAAAGGATAGAAAAAGGAAGCCTTGAAAGAAGAAAAAAACATAGAAGTTAGAAAAAAAGTACAAGTGAATATGAAAAGTAACTGAGTAAAAGAAACAACTATTGAAAGAGACTTGTTAAATAAAAAATCATACTTATAGGCTATTGATTATGTTTTCAAAAACAGTTAAGTTAATAAAGCATGTTCACCTCAGAGTAAATAAAACAAATTAAAAAAATTTTACATAGAATGTTAAAAAAAAAAAATATCTCTAGTATAGTTTATTTTTATGAACTATGCCGACAAAGTTATCCCTGATACAGAATAGCGAAATAAAATCGAAATGTTTATTACTGTTACACAGTGTTTGTTGCAAAATGTTATCATACATTTGTCCTTGTTCCTATTAACACAAAAAATAAACAAATTTTTCGACTACCTTATGCTACATTACTGAGCATAATATTACATATATATGAAATATACCAAGGTACACTAAGTTTAGTCCCAAGTTTGTAACGCTTAAAAATATTGATGCTATAAACAAAATGTTGGTATAGGTGTTCAGAAAATCACCTAATTAATTCATTTCCTGTCGTCTGTCGTCTGTCCGTCTGTCATCACGATTACTCAAAAACGAAAACAGATATCAAGCTGAAATTTTCATAGCATGCTGAAGTCGTAAAAAGTAAGGTCGAGTTCGTAAATGAGCAATATAGGTCATTTGGGTCTTGAGTCCGCAGAACCCTTCTTGTAAACCGTTTAAACAAAAGTTTAAATGTAAAAAATGTTCCTTGTATAAAAAAAACAAACAGTCTTGGTTTTGGTCTCGCTCGTCACTAATTTAATTAGTAAAAAGTTTTCGTTGGAACACTACCGAACAATCCCATTCTTTTAATTGCCTATTCCTTTAATTAAAAAGCTACGCCCTTTTTTTGCTAATATAACATTAGTGTTTAACGTTGATAATTTCATTTTAAATAATCAGAAGCTCCATTCGTATAAATAATTACTGCAATTTAAAATGTTTGTATAATTCTTGAATTCCCAACCATCCTATTCCCTTTTAATTTATTACACCTCTAACTGCTTTTAACGAAAACAGCAAAACACATGAGAAGTGTTCCCAAAAGGAATTTCATTGATTGTTTTACAATTACACATATATTCATTCCACCCTTATGAGTGTCTAGTTCCAGACAAGTTTCGGTATGGAAAATCTACTTAATCTAGCCGAAACATTCATTATGTTGAATCAACAGTAATAAATTTTCTCAACTTCTAGAAATTATTCAAACGAATAATTCTCCATTGCTATAAGCCAAAGTTTTGAGACATTTTTAGTACGCAGGATCGCAAAGGAAACTAGATTATCTATAATCGGATTTATACCGTTAACAAATAAAAAACAAGTGAAATTTACAAAATTTTAAAAACCTCTGACAAATTTTTCTGGTACGGAACCCTAAACTTGCACTTAAAACATAGCTAAGAACACTTTCCGTAAAATTACCTTTCAAACGAAAGTAAAAAAATTAAAATCGGTTCATAGGCGACACGATACCACAGACAGACCGACACACACACGGAGCGGTAAAACTTATCACACCCCTGTTTTTAGTTTGGGGGTTAAGAGAGCCTAAATAGCCGAGCAGTCTAAGGCGTTTGCCTTTGACTGTTTGTCCATTTAGACTTAGGTTTCGGATTCGCGGATTCCAGGTAGCGGCAGTGTGAACAATTTATAATTAATGGGAGTGCAGAATTGATCACATTGTCGTAGCTTGGATAAGAACGAAGTAACCGACTCCACCCACATCAAAATGTAATTGTAAATATGTTTGTAATTAAATAAATAAAGATTAACAAATAATGATGTGGGTGGCCTCAGTTATAGGCGTATATGTCAGAGAAACGGAGGTTAAACCCCATTATTATTATTATTATTATTATAGTTCGGGGGTTAAAAAGAAAATGAAGAGAGTGATAAATAAAACGCCCACATTTTCCCACATTCCATAAATTACTCCATAGAACCGTATATACATATACTTGAGTTGTTTTATCGAGGTCAACATTTTAAAAAAACAAAGTACATTTTTAAAGCACACAGTTTAATTTAAGTAGAGTAATTTAAATATTATTAGGCCCGAAAACAGACATTAAAGTTCAAAAAGTTGGAATCGATAAAACAACTCAAGTATAGGTTTTTATGTTTTTTTGTATTTTGTATTTTTCGAGCTATTGCTTTCTTTTGAATCTTTATCTCATCTTATTCATAACTTATGCAATTTTTAATTTTTATATTATATTTATATAAAACTTTGCATATTTTTAAGAGATGGTTTGTTTGCAGCGTCTAAAGTTGTGAAACAGCTACAGACAAGAACATGAAACCGAATATATGTGTTCTTATGTTTATTTAAATGACAAACAATATAAATAGAACTCCCTTTTGTACAATTTGTATTATTTGTATTAAAACAACATAGTAGGTACTTTTGTGAACTTCGTAGGTATAAGGTATTATATATTATATAAGTAAGTATTTATTATATATTTATATATAAATAAATAAATATATAGTGTGTTCACAGTTTTAATTTCAGCTGTTTGACGTCGTATGAAATCGCTTTATATAAAAGAGAGTATCGAAATACACTTATTCTGAAATTAAAATGCACTCCTATCATTTTTTACAGATTTGAATATATTATTAATTTTAAAACTTGTTTTGATTAAGAAAATTTTTATCAGAATTGACAAAGTTACAGCAAGTTGAAATTTGAATTAACCTATGATCAGTATTAGAGTAGGCGCTAGATAGAGTAAGTTAAGATGCAAAAATGGAGAACCGCATATTGACAAAGGATTCTTGTTCAGAAGCGCCTAAAGATTATTATTCCGGATGTTGCCAGAAACCCTAGTGGTCCAATTTTTTATATCCCTCTCTCTCCACAGAAATAGTCAGATGTCAATTATTTGAGCCCAGTAAAGCTACCCAAGGTTTTTTTTTTTGGATAATTTTACGTCAAAAACGGTCTTTGTGATCTTTGTAATTCTTTGTGAAGTTCACCGTTTTTGTTTATTAACAGTTTGGTGGTTGGGAAAACTCCATAAAGGTTATTTTCAAAGCTGAAAATTAGGCAGCTCGGGTTTACGCGGAACGGTATTCTATATCCTGGACACAAGAAGTGACAGCGTACGAATAACGTATGTAAAATAATTATGACGAAGAATCCGACTAAAAGTTCGATACGACGCTATATTGTTCAATAAGGCATGTTTCCCGAGAAGACATTTTTTCGATCTGGCAATATAGTCTTAGGACAGAGTTTTTCTTCACTCACAACTAAATGTAAGCAGACATTCAGAGACAGTACGACGCTCTCATAAATGAGCCTTAACAAACGAACATATGCTTTGAATTTACCTCTAGTCGTTCAGATGTTACACAATAGCATACAGACGCACGAACGAATTATATGTATAAAGAAATGTAACAGTATTATATATATGTATATATAAGTGTAAATGTTTTATTAAACAAGAGTTTTGTGGTAAAACAGATGGGTTTTGTTATTTCATAAGAAAACGGGCACAAATGTATACGTTGTCATATCGAATGTTATATGAATTTATACAGCTACTTTTTATGGAAAATTTGAAAGACACAAAGGAAACAAGAAATAAACAAATAATTTATTTATAGATTTGATATACAGCGAAAAATAATTAGTTTAGAATTATGTTTCAAATTTTCCCTCTGGGAAAAAAGAAACAATTATTTTTTCGTGTCGTTTTGGTCTTTCGGGCAGAGCATAATCATAAAATAATATAATTATAGATCACAAGAATGAAAGTATCAAATAGGTCATAGTTTGAAGACATAATTAATTATTTTATGTGAACTAAGAATTTCATAAATAAACTCTTGATCAAAATATCAAAACTTAACCAGTTTTTCATACCCATTTATATTTTAATTCAACAACAAACGACAAACGTCTGGCAATATTCATAATTTATGAATTACTTGCTTTTCTCGCAAAGGGTTCCCCGTGCAAGACTTGACTCCCGTGGGGGCCTTGGCCTTGGCTCCGCGTCACAGAAAATAGTATTCCATAAATTTATACTTAGTTTAAAAAATACTCTAGCCAAAAACTTACCACCCCCCCCCTTATAAAAAAATTTTCTCAAACAAAATCCCCTTCCAACGTAGTTTTGAGGGCTTTTCCGATTTTCCAGGGGATAGTGATATGGGTAATTTTCTTATAATTAGACTTTATATCGAGACGATTGGTGAAAATCCTTTCTATCTAGCATGTGTAGAACAGAAAACCGTTATTTTCGTAGGGATTGCAATGGAAAACTTGATGAGATAAGTTTTCGATTTTTCCCGTATATTTCAAGCAATTCCGCGTCGAATGTCGAAAACCGCATCTTTTTAGTATTCTTGAGTGCCCTAGAATTTGTAGCCGTATGTCAGTCAGTCAGTCAGCCAGCTTCAATTCGGCTACATTGTATTTAAGACTATTTGTATTTATTTTTCAATTTTTAAAACCTATTCTCGGAAGAATGGGATTTGCATTATCTTTGATTTAGCGAAAAAAAATTTGGAGGAATAGTTAATTTTTTTGTAGTGATGCTGCATCTTTATATGAGATAATATGGGGGACAAAAAGTTGATTATACCCGTTATCACCCAATTCAAACCCAAAATCCCAAAAATAGGATGATATTTTGGTTTACGGTGACCTAACACTAGTAAATCTTTTATAAACAAACAAAAAATTTCAGAAAGATGGATATATTTTTAATGTATAAAGTATTAAAAGGTACACTAACAAATAATTATAGTGCAAGAGACGGTATCAAATAATTATAGTAATGTTGAACTTCACCCATCTGATAACCAGATGAGACATATTACTTAATGAAATTTTATTGATTTTTAAATATTCCTATCATAGTTTTTCTATCGAAAAGGCTTTTTTTAATTAAAATTAATTCTAATCAATTTTTTCCATGAACAATTTTTTTCAGACAAGTCTATACAATTATTTTTGTAATTAAATTACCTTTCTTCTAATACCAATTTCAATTGCTTAACAGATCGGTGTAGAATTATTCATATCATATGAACATATGAACAGTTTAAAAATCAATAAAATTTCAGACAAAATATGTCTCATCTGGCTATCTGACGGGTAATAATCGACCTTATAGCGTTTCTTAGAACATTAGATAAACTAAAAAATTAAGAAGTGAAAACAAGCAATTGACTGTTGAAATACTTTGTCTAGAAAGTGTTGAATATCAGTTTTTGCATTATTTTTTGTAAAAAATTGTCTATCTTTTATAGTTGTAGAGAAATTGCACACCAAAGTTTTGCCATAATTGGTCCCCTCACGGGTAAATGATGTTAACAAAAAAAATGTTTCAAGCAAAAGTTTGTTTATTGTTTTATAAGGAGAATTTTTTACTTTTAAACTTTTGTTCTATCTATAACGGTTAGAAGATGCATTCTTCGCAGCCTAGACCCAATTGACCTATGTTATGCTTATTTACGAATTCAAGCACACTTTTTTAGTCTTGAGCAGGCTTTAAAAATTTTAGCTTAATATCTCTTTTCGTTTTGAATTATCAGAAATAGACTAATTAGGTGATTTTATGATCACCTATACCAAACTTTTGTTCGTATCATCAATATTTTTAATCGTTATTCATTGGAAACTAGGGAAAAAATTAGTATACCTTGATACTTTTTTCATGTATATACGGGGTATAACAACCGAAATTGAGTAATCCATACTAATATTATAAATGCGAAAGTAACTCTGCCTGCCTGTCTGTCTGTCTGTTACTCTTTCACGCCTAAACGGCTGAACGGATTTTGATGAAATTTGGTATGGTGATAGATGATAACCTAGAAATGGTCATAGGCTATAAATAATCTTTCTTAGGGGGTAGGCAGTAGGCAGATAACTAAATTGAGTTAGTGATTTTTAGTCGTTTTTGTTGGGACTTTTGCTCTTTCACGTCTAAACGGCTGAACATATTTTGATGAAATTTAGGAAGGTAATAGATGGTTACCTAAAAACGGATATAAGATCAAAATGATCACGTCATCGTACTTAGGGGGTAGGAAGTAGGCAGAAAACTGAATTGAGTTAGTGATTTTTTTATGGTTTTTGCTGGGAGTTTTGCTTTATCATGCCTAAACGGCTGAACGGATTTTGATGAAATTTAGTTAGGTGATAGATAGTAACATAGAAAAGGATATGGAATATGGGGGGAGGGGTGAAAGTGGAAATGTTGCCCAGCAAAGCGGGTAGTTCACAGCTAGTATTAATATATTTTTGAGTATGGAGGTCATGGGCGGTTCTTATCAGATTTCTCAACTGTGTACTGTTTTACAAATTTAATATATAAACAAAAATGAGTGGATGGCAAGAAAAACATGTTTTTGATACTCAGAATGTATGAATATTATTATTTAAATAAGAAATATGGGTAAACCCGAGTAAAGTCATGTTATATATTATAGTACGCACAATATATGAATTATTCAGAATGTTTTTAATGTTAAGAAATAATAATATTGTTTTATGATATTCTCATATGATTTTGTGAGTGCGTAATTACAGTTCGTTCATATGATACCTACCAAGGTGTCACCAGTGTCACTAGAATTGGTTAGTGGGTGGAGATGTTATTGCCAACAGCCATACAGTCTGATACAGAGAATGATATCTGTAACATCACGTGTAATCTTAAACAAACATCTCATATATTGAATTTCTACTAGATTAGGCGTTATTTTAACGATTAACGCGGTATCACTTAAGTTTGTATCATAATTATGACATAAATACTTAAGTTTATATCATAATAAATTCAATTTAATTTTAACATAACACGAGTGACGGAGTTGGTTACGAACTACACCGGATATCTAGAGGACCCGGATTCGAGTCCCGGATTTTGTGTAATTTTTTCCGTTTCTTTCTATTTGTTCAAATGAAACTTAAGATTGTATCATAATTAATTCAATGTAATTTTAACAAATTTTTCGTACGAAAAACGAGATCTGTTTATTACATTTCTTTATTCATACTTATAATTTAAGTTTTTCTGTTCATTCCGAAAGTCTGGTAAAAAAAATCCATTTGGAAGTGAAATTAGTCAAAGGATATTAGCTCAAACTCAAATCAGTATAATAATCATATACGCATTCTTCATTAAAAGCGTAAAACGCGATGTAAAGCTGCTTTTTGAGTATGTTATTTAGGCCCCTTAGGGGAGTGTGAATTACGTTTTGCAAGCAAAAAAAATTTTACTCCAAATTTTGAGGACTTTTTTCAATTTTATTACGTATTACGCAGGTAGCACAACTTTTCTTAAGGGTGCAAATGTACATCAAAAACCAGCTTAACAGCTTAATCGCCTTCTGGCCGCCATTTGTATAAGTATTCTCTAATTTGTTTTCGTTTTTTCAAAAATTTGTCTGAGGCTCACTAGTTGAAGCTACCTACAAATTTTCATTTCTCTTTTATATTCTTGGAGACAATGGACACCAAAGTTTTGTCCTAGTTTGCTCCCTGACGAGAAAACAATGGTGTTTACGAAAAATTGCTTAAAATAAAAGTGGACCTTCCCCTAAAGAGCTGTACTTCTCTTTTCTTGGGCACTGTAGCCAAATGCAACACCCCCCAGTGCAGAAGTTTGTATTTATGAAATTTTTTTTTATGCCATAAATTTTGTTTTTGTTTATGAGCGTATAAGTTTTATGATTACAAGCATTTCTTTGATAGTTTAAATCTCGTAAACTAAACCATATAATTCTCCCTTCTATTGATATTTTATTCATTGAACAAGGATAACATATGACATATCCATCGATTAACATTTATACACGTCTTAGTGGTCCAACTACACTACCGGAATAGTATTTCAAAAGAAAACACAAAATCAAGATAACATCAGGAGTCAATTTACCCTACTTACAATGTTTGAAGATGAAACAAACCTATTAGGAATGTATATGTATGCAAAAATAATTGAAATTTGTATATTCAAATGAGAGAATCTGAGAGTTTTCATTGTTATATTCTTCATTTCTTTTATTATATTCTGGCCTACATAAATTTGTTCAAGAACTACAATTGTTTTTGCTTTTCCTTTGCATAATATTTACACATGTACATCATTTTCGTTGAATTTTAAACCAACTTTTACATGAAGTTAATAGTAGAGTGGCCAAGGGCGGTTCGCCACAGGGTTTTTGTGCCTATTTCTGATCAATATGTTTTTTTTTTTATTTGCTGACTAGCAGTTAACCCATCGCTTCGCTGGGCAACTGCAATTTTAAATAGAAGACTCTTGCATTATAAACTTTCACTTCATTTGCGATCACTTACCAATAATTTCGTTGGATATAATTTTTTGGTACGGAGTCCTAATTTTTTTTGGCAAATAAAATACAGCCCATGTTATTCATTGATAATGAAACTTTCTATAGGTGTATCCAATGTACAATGTATCGAAAAACTATCATCCGCTTTTTCACCACCTTTAGAGTTAAATTTTAAAAAATTATTCCTTCGGCTCATCTAAAGAGGAAAAAAGACACAAGAGTTATGGCTGTGAGTTGATATGTCAGCCAGTCAGTAATTCTTTTGTATCCCTATATATTATAAATGTGAAAGTAAGGGTGTTTGTTTGTGTTTTTTGTTTGTTGCGTCTTTCACCCAAAAACTAACGAATGGATTTGAATGAAACTGTACAACAATATAGGTGCTACATCAGAATAGCACATGAGCTATAATTTATTAACTTTTTTATACCATGTTTATATGAAATATACATAGTATATTAAGTTTCGTCCCAAGTTTGTAACGCTTAAAAATATTGATGCTACGAACAAAATTTTGGTATAGGTGTTCATAGAATCACCTAATTAATCCATTTCCGGTTGTCCGTCCGTCCGTCTGTGGTCACGATAACTCAAAAACGAAAAAAGATATCGATCTGAAATTTTTACAGCGTACTCAGGACGTAAAAATTCAGGTCAAGTTCGTAAATGAGCATCATAGGTCAATTCGGTCTTGGGTCCGTAGGACCCATCTTGTAAACCGTTAGAGATAGAACAAAAGTTTAAATGTAAAAAATGTTGCTTATAAAAAAATAAAAAACTTTTGTTTGAAACATTTTTTTGTAAACATCACTTTTTACCGACGAGGGCGTTAATTAGCTGCAAATTTTATAGTATGTATTAATATAGGAATATCAAAGTGAATATCTTTTGTTATTTACGTGACGTCAAAAAAACAAACTATTGCGCATCAACACTTGCGCATTATATGAGAATATCAGTTAAATATGTCAGATATGTATGTATGTGAAATGTGACAGTGTGTTATCAACACTGCCTATACATGGTATTTCAACAATTAACTCAGTCAATTGTTTGTTTTCACTTGTTTCGAATAAAGTTTCTCGAAACAAATGTTTATTTTGAATCCGTACACTTTTTAAAGTTGAATTAGACATTGACTAAACCCTAAAAATCAACGAAAGAAGGTAAGCAATTGTTAAATTGAGTTTTTTCTAAAATAGTCACGCCGACAGTATTAAAATTTTTGTACTTTTGGATTTTTGAAAAGAAAAAAACCATTTGTTAAATCATATGAATTACTCTCATACATTTGTGAGGTAGGAGAACCATGACAGTATTTACGTTGAGCGTTAATAGAAAATAACAGCCATATAACACTTATCACTTTTCTTTTTTATAGTCTAAGCAAAGTTACGTATATGGAAACTTTACTTTCTAAACAAGGAGGAATTTTAATGGAGAAATTTTTGAAAATTATAAAAAAATTGTTTTTTTTTTCCTTTTGAAATTTCAGCCAGGGCAGGGCATACACATACTAAATAAATTATCTTAAAATTTTTTAAGACACCGTTTGTCTTCAAGTTCTACGAGATCTTGCTTTTGATACCAAAACACGACTCACTTAGCATAAAATTTGTCTGTACATTTTTC
This sequence comes from Chrysoperla carnea, assembly GCF_905475395.1. Classification (NCBI taxonomy): domain Eukaryota; kingdom Metazoa; phylum Arthropoda; class Insecta; order Neuroptera; family Chrysopidae; genus Chrysoperla; species Chrysoperla carnea. Next base: position 14,354,110 of record NC_058337.1, read on the forward strand.
CATGCATGTACGATACTGTTTAATTATAAACTTACAATAACTTAATTCAAAAATCAAGAAACTTTATTTGAGTTTCGAAATTTTATCGCATTTCATAAATCCCATTATAGTTTTATTTTCCTTAAAAAACATTTTTTTAATGTTGCACGTACCACTGAGAAAAATTTCATAATGTTTCATATCTTAAAATCGATTAGGTAGTTTAGATAAAAAAGAATGCAACATAACAAGATTATGTGTTTCCAACGAGTCTCATGTTTTAATTTTGGTATATACATATTTAGTACACGAACTAGCGCAAGTTAAGAATAACAATGATCTATCTACCATATCAATGCTTTAAAGTTGTTATCTATTTCAAGGAATACGATGAGATATCATCCGTAAAATATTAAAGAAAAATCTAAAATGAAATACACATTTGACCTACATTTACAACATGGTCATCAAATTCATATAACAGAATATTTTGCTAACTGTTGAAAAAACTTTGTGAAACATTTTTAATTTAAAGTTTAATATTTTGTGAAATGGAATTTGATACGTTCAGTTATAGTCAACAGTTTTTTAATGCATTCGTATACTTACTTATTCATATGAAGAATCAAAGAATAATGTAAAATATTATTTCTAGCTGCTCCATTACATATAAATCAAAATGTAGCTATAAAATTCAACAAATTCGAGAGAAGAAATGGGAGTCGCACAGTGGAGTCTTTATACCAAATTTCCGGAAAAAGTATAATGAAGGTATTTGTATGCTCAAAAATCATTCAAAAAACTATTTAGATGCAAAAATACCTTCTATTTGGCAATAATAAAAAAATTTTTTTAGTCATATTCGTCTTCAAAGCACATAAATAAAAAGCTTTGAGTTTGATAAATTTACTGAAAAAAGGTTACCTTTTTTAACAGCAAATATGTATCACAAATATTTAATAAGCTCCGCTTCCTGAATAAGCTGAGAAAAAGAAAAGAAAAAAATCCTCTTAACCAAAGGATCTCAGGCCTAATTAACGAGATAATTAACCAACCCAATTCATAAAAATACATTCTTCAAAATAAAATTCGGCTATTTATATTATTATAAAAAGTAACCCATGAAAACCAAGGTTGTATTACACTCCCTTTCTTTGTAAATTAAGTTTTGTACACATCTATCTATCGTGCGCATATCACAAATCTGAGCATGTATTTATCAAAACAGACGGTGGACTCACGGACAAACCACTCTATGTATAGCGTGTTGAAGTTGTAAGTTGATACGATGTATAGGATTTAGCTTTAGATTTATTTTGTAGTAATTTTGCATTTAAGTCACTCCTTCACGCTATGAAAAAACATGCTCTGTTTAGGTAGTGTTTTATTGGATGCATTTTATTTTGATGAATGTATTTCTTATTTATTGATTTGGCTAATTATCTCGTTAATTAGGCCCCAGATCCAAAATTGATAAACAGCATTTTCTACCTTATTTCTCAGCTCATTCAGAAAGCGAAGAGGTCTGCATCAATTATAGAACATCCTGTATTCCTACACTTTTCTCCTTAACTCAGGTGATATGAAGGCGTATCCAATGGAATAAGCATATTTAAAGTAATCGGCAAATTTGCAAACATGAGTTTGTGTATTACTAAAACCTCATTGATGAAAGCTTTTGCAATATTTCGCCCAAGTGGTTTAGCAATCGACATATATCGAAAGTATTTAAACAATAAACTCTACTGGTTGTTATTTTCACTTGTTATTTTTATTTTCAATATATTTAACGAACAAAAATAGAAAATACGTTGATCTATACACAAACAGTAAGTAATGAAATATCCGTAGTTTAAAAGATTATATAAAAAGAATTAGCTTTTCAATTTTATATAAGCCTCTTACATTCGACATTCAATACTTTTACAAAAATAATAAAAATATCGTTAAATTTTTTTCCTACAATAAACCCACATTAAAAGTAAACTAGATAAATAAAATACAAAAAGTATCAGCACATGCCGGTAGTCAATAATTATCTACAAAAATTTAACCTATCGGTTTTCTAACAGAATTTTTTTTGCATCACTCATGTGTAATTTGATATTAGAAAAATGAGATAAATTTTCTGTTATTTATCATACATTGATAGAATAGACAATTGCAGATACTCTTTCTTTACTAATTTACGCTAATTGATAAGACTGCTTTTCTTATTAGAAAAAGCTTTTTCTGCTGTGATTATCTGATTCTTGAAACTGAATCTCAGCTGCTTTACTTATTAGAATATTTATATAAATACCACGAACTAAAATTGTATATTTTATTAAAAATAGACATAAACTACGGCCGATAAAAGAATTTTTCAAACCTATTAAATAATTTGTTGTAAACTATTACAAAAAGTGGTCTTGAAAAATGCATATTTTTTCGATTTCGTGATAATTTTGTTTATTTTTATTTTATTTTTGTGTTACTGTAATTGCTGATAATGTTTTATATATTTATTTTTAAAATTGTAACGAATATTGGTAATGCATTATATGCATAAATTTAGCTACTGACGATGGTTGCGTTGCAATCGAAATATCGATATGTAGCGAAATGTAAACCTGTTGTATGTTTTTTAATTATATTTCTTAAAATTGAGTAATACACAATTTTATTTCGAGTAGCGTGGTATTTATTTGAGTAATTCTTGAAAAAATTTTTTGAGTTCAATAAATATTCACGTAGACAATTGACTGCACGTCTACAATTGATATTGGTGACAATTTGTTTCGGAATCTCAGGGATGTAGATTTAACACCAGATTTACAGTGCTGCTCGTGTTCTAATAATAATGCATAGAAAATTCGATTAAACAAAACTTGCATTTATCATATTGTTGTGTTTACTGTGAAAGCCCAAAGAAACATTTCCATACTCGAGTGCCGATACACCCGCCTCTAATAAAAAAAATTAAAAACAAAACAATAACAAACAAACTGACTTACCTATTGAGAATAAAAGCATGATGAAGATCCATAATCCTGTTTTACATTTAACCATTTTATAATTATTCCGTTTGTGTGGAGTAGACTTCGAAGAAGATGACGATGGCGACGTTTTAGTTGAGGATGCTACTAACACTTGCGTATTTAATATTAAATTTTTATACATTATTATTATTTCTTATTTTTCGTAATAATATAATACAAACTCGAATAAACGCGACGCAAAATTTAAAAAAAGACGCACATTTCGTTTTTAATCTTTTTGATATATATATAGAAAAATAAACTTGTTTTGTTTTTTTTTGTCACGAAAAAAATTAATGTAAAGTGATAAGTAACAATAAATATTTAAACATTTTTTTTTTTATAAATTCGAATAGAACATCTGAAACAAAATGAAATATGCATTAAAATTTAGTAATAATTTTTAAATAAAATTTGTTTATGTTTTCATGATAAAATTAATAACCAATCTTTAAAAAAAAAATTCTAGGTATATTTAGGTGCCAAAAGTATGGAAACCGTCGAGCAACTGTATGTAATGTAAGGAAATTTGAACAATTTGGGGGAGGGGTGGTAGGAAGTGTTAAGTTTAAAATCTTAAATGCAACAACAACACCCGCAATTTTCATTACAGATTCAGATTCTTAATGTTTAAAAAAAGTCAATTTTACTCGACATTTTTGTTTATTATCATTAGTTAAAGCTAGGTTGTATTAAAGTGGCTGCCCTGGGGTGGGACACACTTAAATTAAAGGGGTCCGTTGTGATCCCGAAAAAGGGTTGGCCCATCACCGGCACCACTTCAAGAATTATTAGGAGCTCTTGAAGAACAGCAGGAGTGCTTTGGCGTCAACGGACTTAAAGTTGGAGAGATCGTCAAAGGCTCGATCTCCTCATGGCAAGAGCTATGAAACAGTTACAAGGAAGATGAGACATTTAACAAATTATTTCTAAATATTTTGAAAAAAATTTCACGGGATAGAATTTTACATGAATGTGTTTTTCGACTAGCGTTAGTAAATGCTGTAATCGAAAAACATTGAAATTTGAATTTGTAATAAAAACGTGGATTTCCTTTTAAGATTTTAAAAAGGTTAAGATTTTTAAATGATTAAAGGTTTTAAAACTTCGTTTTTCATTTCTTTAAATAAAGTTTTAAACTTTTGAAACGTACTTTATCGTTTTTCAAAACAAAGTGCGTTTCTCAAGTTCTTTGGTTGTTCGCATACTTTTTCAAAACTAGTACCCAACCTTAAGTTGTGACATTAGTCGCAATATAGAATACGAAATTTAAGTTGAATCATAGCCTAAAGAAACTTTAATGATGAGCATGCGCTGCACCCAACATATCATACCCAAGTTTGCTCCATACTGAGTAAAATTAATAATATAGAAAGAGCAACTCTTTTTTGATTTCTTGGACCCGGCATATTTTTAACTCTCTAGCAGCTCTAAAATGACGAATTTCTGTATTTTAATTAGAATATGATCGAATCACCGACACTATCAGCTAAACAGAGCGGTGTTTCCGTATCCTAAAACTTTTAAATTTAAAATTTCCGAAGTGTCGGACTGCAGACATGGGGCATGGTACAAGAGACGGTCGAACTTCATAGATTTATAAACACACCTATCATAGTTTTTCTATCGAAAAGTGTTCATGTGTATTTTTAATTAAATTAATTTAAATCAATTTTTTCCATGAGCAGTTTTTTGAAGGCAAGCCTATACCATTATTTTCGTAAATAAATTATACCAATATAGGTAACTACATCGACAATAGGTAACTACACGTTAGTCAAATATAGGTGACTACACCGATCTGTTAACCAATCGAAATTGGTATCAAAATTAAGATAATTTAATTAAGAAATCAATAAGCTTGAAATTATTTTAATTAAAAATAGGCATGCACACTTTCATAAATAAGCTATCAAAGGCGTGTTTATAAATCAGTAAAATTTCATAAAAAAATATGTCTCATCTGGTTACTATATGGGTGAAGATCGACTTTATACCAAAGGGCCAACATCGGAGGCTCGATTATCGTCTTAGAATTAGAAGAACAAATAACATATTCTCATCCAATTTAAGAAGGCGGTATATTTGGTCTTTTCACACAATTAGTGAAGTAAAACTATTTTTTTTTAGAATTCATTTTGTTTCACTAGCTTAAACAACGATCTATCTAAGTAATAAGCACAAAAAAGATAAAATGATGAAATAAACCATTGTCTCTTTAATAGATTTCCTTCGTGGTATAGAATATAGATGATGACTCTTCTATCGTGGTATAGTCACCATAATGATATAATTAATTATTTCTTCATTTACACAATATGTGTGGGTATACACGCCCACACTACGTAGGTATACAATAAATAATATAACTAAAGTCATAAGAAATTGAGCACATCTAATAGTATTGTATTAAATCATTCTGTTTTCTTAATCCAATTACGATTTTCTTAAATTTTATAAATAAAATTACCCGCAGTGGCGTGCACAGAGTTTTTAGACAGGGTAGGCAGAAATTTTTAAAAGCTACCGTTGAATCAAAAATACTTCATGTTGGTTTTGGTTCATCGTCATGGTAATTCTCAAACAATCCATCGTCATCTTTTCTGATATACTTTTCTGATATTTTGTGCATATATTATAGCTGTGTAAAACAACCCCTGCGAGTGTTATGGAAGAAAGATAAGTGAGATCAAAATAGGTGGAGGCTATTAAGCGGTGATTTGTACTTTTAAGCCCAGTGAAGCTGGCGGGTATCACGCTAGTCTCCTATAAATTATTCTCTAATTAGGTTGAAAATTTTATTTCATACAGCGAAACAAATATTGTACATAATAAATTATTCTCTAATTAGGTTGAAAACTTTATCACATACAGAGAAACAAAATATTGTGCATAATACTCTGTTTTTTCTTGTTTTTATTTAAAATGATATTAAAAATTGTAAAATTATAAGACACTGTACAAAAAATAAAATGAAAATTAAATTAACAATGAAAGCAAATTAAATTGTTAGTTTTTTGAGATAAAAAACATAACTTTTTTTTCATTTTCCACAACGTCACAATTTTGTGTGTGTTAATTTTGTATGTGTATACGTTTTTAAATTTAATGCAAAGTTAACAAGAGCTAATTTGCTATCAACAGTAGAAAAAACACATAAGATAAATACGCCCATAAAATATACTGTTAGTGGTTGTTGTACATGTTGTTGTCTAAAACTTCTTCTTGGTATAAAAATAATGGAACAAAAGTCAAATGTTGTAAACACAATATAATATACAATAATATTAAAAGACCAACAAGCTACATGTCATGAATATTTATTGCTGAATTCCGATTACCATATGAAAGAATATGTAAAACAAGTCATATATTATGTATTAGGCCATAATTATTAAATACATGTTGTTCTATAAGTGAGCTCCATTTATTTTGCAAGAAAGGGTTTTTCGCGATTTTCAGCAAAACGCTAAGTTTTATCATGAACTTAGTTCAAACGAAAATTTTAAATCAGATAATTAAATATAAAAAATGTCTCAATAATTTTTTTCCTAAGAGCCACCGTTTCTGAGATAAAACGATTCAAAGAGTTGTAATCGTCATGCTCGTCATGGTGTACTAAATTTACTATTATTATCTGACAAATTTTAAATTGTAATTATGTTACTTTACATTTGACAATATTATTTATGCAATTTCGTATCTTATTTTCACAATTTTTAATGCTAAGTTTAATTATTTGCTATTTTTCAATAATTTGATTTTACATTTACTATACCCTTCATATGTAAGGAAGTGAAAATTTGTCATAACAGCCACCATTTACGCCAAAATTATCCACTGCAAGCGCTGGTGTCGATTTGATGTCCCTACCGTGATTACGCATCCACCGGATATATTGCAGATATATGTAGTATAAATTTGATGTGTGTACACTGACCGATAGAAAAATACTTTTTCTGATATTACAGCTTCCGTGACGTGACTTATACATATTATGACGATTACAACTTTTCCAACTTTTTGAATCGTTATATCTTAGAAACGGTGGCTCTTAGGAAATTATCCCATCTAATTTTATGATAAAACTCACCTACCGATTTGCTGTAAATCGCGAAACTCGATTTTGTGACCTTTCACTCCGAGTAAATTTTTTTCCAGGTATCGAATCGCTGTGGAATTTTAAGAAATCATTTATGATGGTGTTTTGAACAATGCTACCAACTTTGAGCTGGTTGCAAATTCTTGAACCTTTGGATGTTTAACTGAACGGATAACAAAGACGAGGTTCAAGGGAATCAATTCAATTGTACTTTTTTTTAAAAACTTGGTGCCTCAAAAAAAATTTTTTGAGGCACATTTTTAGATACTTTAGGATAGTTATCAGGATGAAAAAAGTCAAGCATTAAATAAAAATCGAAACGAAACTCAAATTTAGGCTTTGTATAAAAATGTATGTAAAATATTCTTTCATATTAATAACTGAATTTTTATACAGACTTGCAAAGTGCCAAACAGTAATGTTGGTAACAGAAGTAAATGTTTAAGTTTTACTTTTATCTTTTCCGACTACAATAAATGTTTTCCATATATGTTCATAAAATGTCGCTCGTATTTTTTATAGCTATATTCGCAAGCAAATACATACGCTCTACGGGTGAAAAGAAAAATACAAGTCCAATAGTTTACATAGCGATTTTAACACTCGGAGCCCATTATTGGGATGATTTGAGGCAGTGTATATTTTAATAGGCCCCGACGGTTTAAGTAACGGTCGAACGCTATGTAAACTAACGGTCGTGATTCTTTCTTTTCAAATTTTATTTATGGCAGTCAGGTTTTGGATTTTTTAATTATTTATTTTATTTTAGATTTTTTAGTGTTCCGGCAATAAAACAGCTATTTTATTAAGCTATATTAAATTTAAACATGTAACTTATATATATTTTTGTAATATCCTTTTTATACCATGTATATATGAAATATACATAGTATATTAAGTTTAGTCCAAAGTTTGTAACGCCTAAACATATTCATGCTACGAAAGTAATTTTGGTATTGGTGTTCATAGAATCACCTAACTAGTCCATTTCCGGTTGTCCGTCCGTCCGTTCGTCCGTCCGACTGTCCGTCCGTTCGTCCGTCCGACTGTCCGTCCGTCCGTCCGTCTGTGGACACGATAACTCAAAAACGAAAAGAGATATCAAGATGAAATTTTTATAGCGTACTCAGGATCTAAAAACTGAGGTCAAGTTCGTAAATGAGCAATATGGGTCAATTGGGTCTTGCGTCCGTAGGACCCATCTTGTAAACCGTTCGAGATAGAACAAAAGTTTAAATGTAAAAAATGTTCTTTATAAAAAAATAAACAACTTTTGTTTGAAAATTTTTTTTTGTAAACTTCACTGTTTACCCACGAGGGCGCTTATTAGGTGCAAATTTTATAGTATGCATTAATATGGGAATATCAGTGTGTGTGTAGCTATTTAAAAGTGGATATCTTTTTTTATTAACTCAGTCAATTGTTTGTTTTCACTTGTTTAACTTTATTTTGATACTCTACTCGATAGGTTTGGTAAATTTTTGCTTATAACTATTTCGCCCCAAAAATTCGCCGTTTTGTCTTTTTTTTCAAATGTAAGGAAGTACATATAGGTAAGGCTATTTGGGTTTTTCAGAAGAATAAAGCGATACCTAAATTCTATCTAGCCGTTTGGAAAATAAACATAACCACTAATTGACAGTCGGGTAAAAAGACTGTAATTTTTTCAAATTAGTTGTGATTCATTATTAACCTAACACCTTTACAAACCTAAACAGCTTAAGAAACCTTTATACCTGGATTAAATTGCATTAAACTCTTTGTACTTTTAAAATAATATATTCCACGTAAAAACAAATATATTCAACATAAAAAACATATAGGTTATTATAGGCCAACATCTTTATCAACAAATATATATACATCATTTTTTCAACAGTGTATTTTCTACGGATAAAACTGTATACGCGTTCGTTTCATCTTTCTTATCCTCCTGTTCTTAACATTGATACAATTACAAAAAAAGCTTTTCTCCTGTGTAATATGTAAGACACATAAAGTCATCGTTGAACGTAACCGCATATAACACAAATTCTTTACCGAAAAAAACAGCCATGATGGGTAACCCAGTTTAGTCATATATGGATGAGTGTAGGTATAAAGAAGAGCTTTTACTTATTTTTCTTTACCTACTAAAAAACAAAATTATTTATGCAATCCACGTTAACTAAACGAAAATTACTTACACCTAGTCGAATATATAACACGAACACTCAAGAATAGAAATTATGATACATTTTTCGATGTATAAGGAAGTTTTTTTTTATACATGAAACCGTATTCGTATAATAGGTCATTGATATTGACATACATGACAAAAAAAAAAAGATAAAACTGGTGTTTTTAGAGTTAGGAATAGAAAGTGGTTGCTTTCAACATTCCTACAATATTATCCTCTTTCCTTAAAGTCTATTCCTTATTCCTTTTTCCGCTGATAATTTCATTTATCAGTTCCTCAATTATTTCGAGGAAGTGCACCTTCTCCATGCATGAACCATAAACTACGCCAGCCAGTTACAATTATAAAATTAATTAATAGACAATTAACAAGGGCCAATGGCAACACAATAACTTAATATCTTTGTCCGATTATTGTGATTAGGATTTTCAGGATTAACGATTTACTAAATGATGGTGGAAGCGCAGATAACATTACACTATATTAAAAAGAATAGTTTAAAAAAGTAAAAAGCACGCTATCTGAACTTAAAAGTAGAAAATAATTTAATTTATTATTTTTTTTATTATAATTTAAATAATAGGTTCAAATAGAGTGATTAAGAATTATAATGACATTACTTTTATCAATATCTGTCAATAAAATATTTACAATAATCTCTTAATAAAATCGATTAACATCTTAAGAGAAAACTTCATCACAACCTGTCATCATTAAACCCATTTGCAGAGATTTGTTCAACGATATCGCATACACAGTGCCTTTTTATAACCTATACCTATGCGTAGTGGAGTATACTAAATTTAGTCCCAAATTTGTAAGACTTAGAAATATTTATGCTAAAAATATAATTTTGGTATCGCCCTAAATAATTAATTTTCACTAGACCGCCTATCTGTCTGTTCGCCATCACGATAATTCAAAAACAAAAGATATCGAACTGAAATTTTAACAGGGTATTCAGGGTGTAAAGAGTGACTCTGAGTTCGTAAATGATCAAAGTGGGTCAATTAGGACATGGGTAAGGCACATATTTTAAATCGTACCAGAGAGATCAAAAATTTAAAAACAAAAAATGTTCCTTATATTAAAATTATCAACTTTAGTTGGATAAAGTTTTTTTTCGTAAATGTCTTTGTTTTTCCAGAAATGTCTTCATTAGAGTAAAACTATAGTTTCTATTTTCTGAAAACTCTAAAAACTAAAAAGATTATAGAGCTGAGTATAAAATAGCTTCAAATAGTTATAGAATTTTTATTTTAATTTCAAACTAAACCCATCCGATAATATTAAGGGGGTAAAAGAGGTCAATTTTCATGATTAAAAGTTTTTGTTTGAAAATTCGTATATATATTCCAAAAAAACGAAGAAACAAGAGGTGTTTTGGGACACCCGATAGATATTATGTTCCTATCATACCTTCGTACATTATAAATGTAGCGCTTACTTTTTTATTTTCGAGATTTTTTCCTGAAAATTTAAGGTATTTATTTTAGGTATTTAGTCAAATACTTGTTTTATTTTTTAAATAATTTAATTTTATAGCGACTTTTACTTTTTACTGTATGAATTAATTGTAATATTAGTTTTAAAAAGACATACTTCTGATTTAGTAGCCAACCCAATATGTATGCGTGCATTACCTACTTTACTCTATTATGTTTAACCTCTGATAACCCACTTTCACAACTCATTTTCTTTCAATGACAAAATAAAAACAAGTGAAAACAAACAATTGACTGAGTTAATTGTTGAAATACCATGTATGGGCAGTGTTGATAACTCTGTCACATTTCACATACATACATATCTGACATATTTAACTGATATTCTCATATAATGCGCAAGTGTTGATGCGCAATCGTTTGTTTTTTTTGACGTCATGTAAATAACAAAAGATATTCACTTTGATATTCCTATATTAATACATACTATAAAATTTGTACCTAATTAACGCCCTCGTGGGTAAACAGTGATGTTTACAAAAAAATGTTTCAAACAAAAGTTGTTTATTTTTTTGTAAGGAACATTTTTTACATTTAAACTTTTATTCTATCTCTAACGGTTTACAAGATGGGTATTACGGACCCATGACCCAATTGACCCATGTTGCTCATTTACGAACTTGACCTCACTTTTTACGTCCTAAGCACGCTGTAAAAATTTCAGCTTGATATCTCTTTTCGTTTTTGAGTAATCGTGACCACAGACGGACGGCCGGACGGCCGGACGGACGGACGGACAACCGGAAATGGATTAATTAGGTGATTTTATGAACACCTATACCAATTTTTTTTTGTAGCATCAATATTTTTAGGCGTTACAAACTTGGGACTAAACTTATAATACTATGTATATTTCATATATACATAGTATAAAAATGTTGATAAACAATACAAATTGGCATATTATAAAAGCTTTTTTTGCATATTCTTAAAATTCATGGCAAGGTAGATGAAATGGTTATATCTACCAGCCACCAAACAAATCAGAACGATAACGTGCGATAAAGAACGTAGTTCCAAAAAAATTTAGACAAAATTTCTGGAAAGAAATGGCCGCCATCAAACTTATTTATGAAAAATAACTGAAATTCAACCCTGTTTATATAGAGTATTCCAACAATTAACTTCATTAATTATTTTCATTTGTTTTAAATTGTTTTCATTATACTGTTTTTCCAACCGATAATGTCATTTATACAGTTTGTTGGGCGTGATTGTTGTACGATTCGATATATTGATGATGTTATTTTATAACTTTTTTGTGAGTTTATCTTGTTTGATAAAGTTGATGACGTGGTATGTATTGTTTGTCGAGTTACTCAGGACTTCTTTTGTACTTTTTGATAAATTATGTTTGGTTTTTCAATAAACAATTTTTTGTTTGTATATATATTTCCTGTATGTTAAAAGTATATGATCGACCGAGATGGGCTCGTTACAAATTGGAAAAATTAGCTTTGTGAGCGCAAATAAATGTATATTTTCCAGATATGGAAATCGTTATTCCTGAAAATGCTGATTAGAATAATCAAATAAAATTTTTAAATCATTATATTGTCATCGATCCTTGATTAGTATGCCAAATTTCGAGTTGATCCGACGTTTTGAAGGGAGTCAAAATAATGTTCAAAGTTTCCGTTACATACTAACATACGCATGAAGTTAATACAAGCGTGTTAAAAACAGAACAACCTTGCTGAATATCTGCTAACCATATGTTTTCATCTACTAATAAGCTCGCGGAAAATACTTTTTTATCGTATTCATTTTCTGACTCATTTCTTATTGTTCATTTATAACGTTTTTATTTTTTACGGTCAGATAAAGATTTATTCAAAATTTTTCTGTTAATTTTAAAAATCTCAAATTTTTATATAATCTCCTTAACTTTTTAAACTTGAACCGCTCAAGCTATTATGTACTATTATATGAAGTTACTTATGGCATTTAGTTTTAATGTCTTTTTATTTAACTCTAATTATTTATAACGTACTAAAACTCTATTATGCTCAAATAAAAGGTTTTTTGTTTGTTTCTCAATTAGAATGCAATCGATTTAAAATGTAATGAATATTGACTAATACAGATAATCATATTAGTATAAATTAATATACAAATAAAACCTTATGCATTATGTTGTATTGGTTGGTTATGTATGCACTATGAACACAATATGTAAGCTGTGTAACGTAATATGTACCTATACTACTCGAATACCAAGTATTTTGTAGTAATAATTACAATAAATTTAATAATAACTATCTCATCTCACTTATACATATCTACTCTACAGGTTATTTAGTTATTATGTATGTTTATACACGGTGTTTTATTTTTTTAAATTTATTTTTCAACTTGCTGTTTTTAGAAAAAATTACACTGAATTCGGGACTTGAACCCAGGTCCTCTAGATATCCGATCTAGGACGTAACAAACTCCGTCACTTAACTTTATAATTTACATCCGAAGGTACAAAAATTCGCACCCAGCTAAAATTTGACAGAATTGATTAAAACACCATTATAAATGAAATCTAAAAAGTCCTCATCGATCCGAGGAAAAATCATATGGAAAAAAATTTATTCGGGATCAAAGGTCACACAAACTAGTTTTTCGCAATTTTCAACAAAACGGTAAGTTTTATCATAAACATAGTTAAGACGAAAATTGAAGATCAAATAATTGAATATGAAAAATGTTCCAATTCTTTCTTTCCTATGAGTCACCGTTTCTGAGATATAACGATTCAAAAAGTTGAAACAGTTGTAATCGTCATATGATTTTATGGATAGAAATTCTATGGCTTCTGCTGAAAATTTAATAATATTTTCTAAGAAATTTAAATCAGTAATCACGTGAATTTAAATACAAAAAAAAATATTTATACAATTTCGTATCTTATTTTCACATTTTCTAATGCAACAAGTTTAATTAATTGCTATATTTCAATAATTTTAACTGGGCATTTACTATACCATTTACTTGTAAAGAATTGAAAGCTAGTCATAACAGTTCAACTTATTGAATCGTTATATCTCAGAAACGGTGGCCCTCAGGAAAAAAGTATCAAGACATTTTTTATTTAATTTACTTTTTAAATAAGATAGATTATTTGATTAATTTTTACTAATAGTCCCAGATATCTTATACGGAGTATCTTTTGGCCGTACAGGTCAAAAGATACTAACGATTGTTATAAAAAGAAAAACCCGTGAATAATATTGACAAGTTAACGATATAGAAATATCACTTTTAAATAAGAGTATTAAATTTACTCCGCATTTGAAACTCGAAAATAAAATTGATACATTGGTGGTAGAGTAGGAATTGAAGAACTTTAAAGACAAAGAAAGACACCAATGACCAGTGTGGTTGTAGACAAATCTTTGCACTTTCATGTGTAATCAAGTCAATAAAAACTAAAGTGGAAGAAACTACTTTGATGATTTCTAAGACTTATAAGGATAACTTTCTAATTATTATTAAAAATCAATATTAAGGGAAGGTGTCCTATAATAAAGATCCCCCTAAGAAAAAAAAAATCTAATTTATAATCAAACTATTGACAAGATATGAATAACATCGAAATATTTTTGGATTCTTTATTCAAATGTTGGAATTATTGAAGCGCCAATTTCTTTTAATTCGTTCAAATTTTAAAAATTATTCCATATTTTTCAAAAGGGATCGTTTTGTTTAACTTGTAAGAGTGGGTGGGTTAGATGATCCCATGTCATTTTTACCAATCAGTTCTCAATCAGTTTTACCAACGATTTCATTTATAAAGAGATGATCCAAATATTGAAAAGAGATACTTACGGAGAAATATTAAAAGCACATAAAACAATTTCTTAAGAATTCCAATGATAATTTTTTTTCAGAAAAACAGAGCGTAACAGACGTGAATCCAGCTATTCCTCGTCCTCATTTCAACAGATTGATTTTATAATTTCACACCATAAGCTGAAAAATTCCCAATTAAAGACCTTGTACAAATTGATTTCATTTGATGTCACGGATATGATTGGAAACAATGATTTTATGTTATTGGTTTCGAAGATATTGGAGGAAAAATAAATTTAACAACCAAACTGGTGGTTTGGTTATTCGCCTATTTTACTTGTAAGTTCTTTATTGGCGGACATTTTTTAACATACGTTTCGAGGATTTTAGATTCGGCACAAATCAAGGCACACATTAAGTTTTGGTAGTTATGTCGATCATATCATGTATGTGTGTTTTGTATGTTTAAGAAGGTGGCAGTTGGGTAGTTTTTTAGATTATTGTAATTCCCTCAATAATAAAATTCAATTTACGAAAAGATAAAACCCGTATTCTATTCGACAGATTGCCTCCAATAATGATTACAACGATAAATATAAGTGAAACTGTTTTTAGAACTTATTTGTCTGATATGGCAGTACAGATCGAAACAATTGTTATACAAATTTTATATATTTAATTATAAATCATTAAAAACTAGCGGAATTTTGCAAATTATTTTCTGTATTAATTTAACATGAGTCCTCACAAACTATCGCACGATACAACTAATAAAATAAAATTTCAATTTTTCTTTATATTTATGCTTCTTTTTATCTTTTGCTTAGTCGTGTTTCAAATTTTATTTTATTCAAAAGAGTTAATTTTTATCGCGTCTTTAACCAAAAACGACTGACAAAACTTTTTTTTAGGTACTCATAATTTTGAAAGAAACATAAACGGATTCTTTGAGTTGCGTTTCGTATAGATTACACAGATTAGCAGTCAATTTGAATACAAAATAAAAGTAACTATTTAAATGTTTTTCATTTTGTTGTAACATATAACGGACCCCGCAATATTAGATAGGAAAATTTCTTTCTGAGAAACTTTTTTTTACCCACCCTAAAATGTTCATTGAATCATTCTGATCAAAAGCTCTCACGGTCACAAAAATTTTGAACGAGTAGTTTTCGAGCTACGGGCAAGAGTACCGAATATTATTTCAAAATAATTTACATTCCAAAGTTAGAATGAAACACCGTTTAGTAGGTACATTGTATTTTCAAGTATTAACACATTTGTTTTAATAGTAGTGTTATACATTAATTTATTTTATACTGGATTAGTTAAACAAAATGGTTTTTTAAATTAGGCTATAAATGCAAACATTATAGCTTTTTTTAATATTGATATCATTATATTTCATGTTACATTTAATTACATATTTAACATTTTAATTATAAAGTGAAAGTTTATCTTCCTGATAAAATTTCCCTTCGATAAAATTTCATGAACTCAGATGAGCATCAAAAATAATATTATATGTCTGGGTAATACCTAATCTAATTTTCGTCTTAGAGCCATCTTTTCCATATTTATATTTTATAATAAAGTGGAGATAATATTTTTAGAAGTCATTCTTCAAATTTATGTTTTAAAAGAACACCTTTGCTTTTAAAATGGCATTTAAGCCTACTACTATGATCCTGACACCACTAACATAAGTCTAAGGAACACGTACACAATAAATTTTTTAAATCGGAGCTGTTCCACCACTTTTCCACATTTGATGGTATTTTCCGGCTTATTATTTGCATTAATACACTGATTTTTAATTCTCATTTTTAAGAGGATTACGAGTGCTCGTTTGACGGTACCGGGACTCATTGGATGCCCTAAAGTATTGTGTTACCCTATGTGTGCTTCCACCTTTTTGTATATTGTTTCTTCAGCTTCTTATTTATTTCGGGAGGCTGAAAGCGGCGTCAAACCACAGAGGCGCTAGGGCTGGCTAGTTCTCACTTATCTTTACTAAATGAAAAAAAAACATTACATTTGACATTTGAACATTATATTACAAGTTCTTTGAAAGAATATTTTTTATATACTTATAGGAGAAAATTGTATTTTTTATAATTCATTTCAACCATTTTCAATTTTATATCCATAATGGTTTACAGGAAATCAGTTTTAAGAAGAAAAGCGTCAAATTGTTATGTATAATCGATATTTTGATCCAATAATAATTTATTTGAATTGCTTCAGGGTCAAAACCTCGACCAATTTTTCTGGGTAAATACCAACCACATTAATTAGAATATTTTTGGAATACCTTTTTTGCGTATAAAATCGTATAACTTGAAAGAAAGACAAACTTATAAAAACCGGTTTGATCTCAAATTGTTGAAAATTTGACCTTTAAAAATGAATACTACAATTTTTGTGTAAAAGCCAGTCTTTCCAGGTCCAAATCGACAAAGTCTGAAATAAGGCCAATATTTTCAAATTGTTTTTTTTATATTTAACCATGATCCGGACGTCTGCTAAGGTCAAAAACTGAAATTTAACATTGCTTGCATCTATATTGTTAACAACAAATGAATAAACTAAAATACCTCTTTTGATGCAGCGTTCAATGTTTAATTTGATTGGCCTAACTGTCATATCATCAGTGGCTGTTGGAAAAAAAGGGTTTGTAAAAAACAACGCAAACATGCATTTTATTTATTATTTTATTTTATTCATTTGAAAGTTGCAACACCTTTTTTTTTTATCAACTGCTTTGCTTTACGTGTTCAGGAGATAAATTTCGAAATCCATATTTTGTGTTCTTTTATACCATCTAAGAAATATATCTTCTTAATTTTTCGACATTTCCCTATGAAAGGGTTTAAAAATATCTTTATGTCTGTAGAATGTTATTCCTGTGCTTTTATCTTTTTCAAAATAATAATAATTACAAAACGAAAAATAATTTTTCATCATAACTTTTATCTATTTGTATTCAAGAAAAAAAGAAGGTAAAAAAATGTGTCTATATGACTGAACTTTTGCATTGATAATATGAAAATGCATGCATTCAAGTCGAAAATAAATCTTAACAGAGCGATTTTCTTTGTGTACTTTTACTATTCATGTTCAACGTTACAGTGCTTACAATATACCATAGATATACCAAATATATTACTAATCGATAAATAAACAAAACCCGAAAGTGCTAACATCCTTTAAAATACTATCATACTAACGATCTTTTGGGTCTAGGACCACAACACATTTTAACAACTCATTACGTCAAGGAAAAAAATTTGTGATGCTATTGTAATCGATGCACTCAACAATATTTTGATATACGTAATAGGGTACTTTCGGTAGGGAAAAATAAATTATGAAATTTGATAAAAAAGTCGTAATTTGTTTTCTGTATATCACATCGCCTTAGACCACCAATTACTAGAGAGGCCCAACGTGTGCCAAGTATGTACATTTTTGCTTTACAGAGAAGATTAACAAAGACAACAAAACAATATTCAAACAACTGACAAAGAAACACAACACCAGAGCATGGTATTCAATGCGCATGATCGTATTGACGGGGATTAACTGCTTCAATAGTTACTGTTTGTTTAATTAATTATGTGTCCAAGTTCTAAAAAATGGTTACACATTGTTTTATTTGCAAGGAATATTTTAACGTAGACATATATCACACGTTAGTAAAGTTTAATTATTAAATAATATTTATTAAATGGCAATTATTATGTTGTAAATACGCGCCAGGATATTAAGACATGCGCATTAATAATCACGCTCTTGTATTTATTATCCTTCTCAATCTTCTTGGAGGGGTGGTTCTCACTTTGTTGCCACTTCCAATTTTCATTTTCAAAGCACATCGCCTAAAAAAAGCCGCTGCGTTGTGGTATCATATAGGCAAAATAATACGCGGTCCAGTGAAAGTTACTTGACTCGCCTTGAAAAGCATCCAAACGTTGAAGCAATCTTTTAGACAATAGTGAAAGAGTAAATAAACTAAATAGATACAGTGTTCTAGATTAAAGATTTAGAATTACGTAAATAGTTTTAATTATAGTTTACACACTATAAATTCGATTAGGTGACTACCGTTCAAGATATCTTTACTGCAGATCTATTTATAGTTTGTTTAGGAACTGATAATAGAATATTAGAATACAAAAAAAATTATAGAATGGTATCATTAAGTATTCACGAATCATTAAGAAAATATCCTGAGCTCCTCCACCAACTTAACATTATAAACTATGATACGGTATTAACTTTTTCTTGTCTATGAATCTCAAGGCTGCAAAGTTTAATTAATACTCATACCATTAATATACAATGTAGACAAGTGTATATGATTTTATCATAAAATACTGATAAACATATTTTGTAAGTCATTAAACTTGAATATAAAATTTTTTCAAAAGGTAAAAAATAACAAAAATAAAAACGATGTTTTTATACTTACATATACTTTCTTTTTACTTTTTTTTTTTTTGAGATTAAAATAATAAAAATACAAAAAAGAAATTTACGATACAAACTGGAAAAAGTTATTCGAAAACTAAAATATAATTACGTAATGAAAAAACTTTTTTTTCCCTAGTTTTTAAAAAGTAAGGAGAGTTGTCGTAAACTAATTTTCATCATGCTCTTTATACAGAGAAAAAAAGAAAAATAATAACAACAATAAACCGGCATATCTATGTGAGAAGGACAAAGTTACAAAGAAAGCAATTTAGTTTATCTTCTGTCTCGTGTTGGCTTTATTACTTCCATATACAGCCTCCTAGACCATTACAACACACTTTCAATTCAGGAATTGGAATCTGGATAAAGTCCAGACAGAGATGACATAATCAACTAGATAGTAATATAAAATAACTATAAAAGGGCCTGTTTTAGGGGATGGGATTAAATTTTTGTTATTACTTCATATGAAGAATTCTCACTTCACAAATAGAAAAGGGAAGGTGATTTTAAAAAATTTAAACAAAGAGGAAGATACCCACTAGTGACGTCATACATCGGTATAACATAAAACTTTGATTTGCTAAAAGGTGATGGGTAACCTTTGAATGCAATCTTTGATTGCTTCTAATTTCACTTTCAATTTTGTGATGGTTTCAAGTCTTATTTTACATTTTGATTGGTAACATGGCAAATTCCATATCAGGATTATCCATTATTATTCTAAAAAAAATATTTATTGCACTTAACATGCTAACAAACTAACAAACTCGGCTTTTTAAACACTACACTACGACAAAATTTTGTAGAAATCTGAACCGATTCAGAAATACGCACGATAGTTAGAAATTCGTAGATAATATCAGTGTTGTAAAACATTTTTTCTTTTAAATAATTATTTGTAGAGCAGTTAATAAAGTTTTTTGATAATAATTAATCGATTTTGTTGTTTAGCATCTCATTTTATTCGTAATTGTATTTAGACAAAGGTTCTTTTAATTAGTTTGTGACCCTTCCTCTCTTCCTTTTTCGGAAAAAATAAATTTTCCGTGTTTTATATTATCGGTGGTCAAAATAAGGATTTTGGCTAAAAACTGAATATTTAGGCCGCCATTTTCAATTTTCATATTTTTTATAGTCAGATTCGAATTCATCGATCTCAAAAGTTCCCATAATGTTATTTTCATCCTCATTAATTTTTTTAAATACGTTTCGGGAACTCAGGGGCATCAAAGTCGAATTACCGGAAAAGAAAGTAGAGAAGGGTCGCAAACTAATTTAAAAAGCTTTTTCAAAGTGCAAGTACGAACAAAATGAGATATTAATAACAAAATGAGACGTTAATAACATTAAAATCGGCTTATTATGAAATGATTTCGTAGTCAATCCTGCTATGAATACTTATTTAAGCAAAACGGTTCTAGCGAGCAACTTCATGAATAGTTAGTTTATATATTAAGGTACAGTGAGTATTGCACACAAAGACTCCTTTTAGTGTAGTAATTTGTTAGATACAATTCGTATGCTGTGTTGCGTTTTATATTAAATTAATTGTGTGCATTTGTTAAAAGAATGACTTTAATTGAAAACTTATTTAAAATTGTTGTGAAGTTATAAAATTGTATGCAACTTTGTTTTCTTTGCTTCATTATTAGTGGTGTCCGTGAAAATTCACCATCAAAAAAGCAAAAATACATTCTTCGTCATGAACCAGGGGATCAGTTATTAAAAAAAAAAAATAATTTAAGTAATACAAAATATATAATTTAACATGCAATTTTTCTTTGGTTGCCAAAAATTTTTCGCAAGCATTATAAATGTGTTAAGCGTAATTCACAAATTTAAATGGCATCGCTCAAGTAGCATTCGGGTCTGTAAGTGACACATATTTGTGTTGGTAGGGCCTAACCTTGATTTTAAAATTAGCTTAGGATTATAGGATTTAATATAGCAGGGAATTGAGGAACACTTCAATCAACATTCCCCCTCGAATTCCAAAAGAGGAGGCCACCATCTTACATTTTAGAAATAAAGTCTATTATATACATAAACAAAGATTTTATGTGAAAAAGGATTATGACTAAAGTTGTTGAGTACCAATTTCTAACCGCGGATTTTTTAAAGAAATATAGGGTTCCAAATAAACAATCAAAGATGACTCCGATTTAACCTTGAGAATGAGTTTCTGAGATCAAAATCAAGGTCTGGGATATTTGACCCAAAAGATACCTTAAAATATTACATGAAACATTTTTCTCTGTCTTGTTTAGTTTTCGAATAGTTGAACTGGGTAAATTAAAATGTGGCATAATATATATGGAGATCTACTAGAAATATACGTACAAAGACAAAATTCAAAGAAGAGAGTAGAGTATTACTGTTAAAGCTATAGTACACAATTTTCAAACTTCAAAGGCCTTTTACTTGAAAATCTTCAAGTTGTGAACCTACAAAGACTTTTAATTCATCAGAAGTAACTTAAGGAAATATGCAAGGATTGAATAATACTAGGGATTTCAATAAAACTTTATAATTACATTTTTTGATTCAAAGTTTCCAAAAATCACAAAAAATTCCTAGGTCATCGGGCTTTTTATTATTATTTTATCGTTCAAAGTTGGCTGAAAAAATGATGAATCATATAGGTTATCCTTTTCAATTGGATGTTTCTATATCAAAAATTCCAGAGAGTGTGATAAAAAACTATCTAAAATATTTAGACAATCTTGTAGTTTATAATAATACCATAAAAATATAAAGTTGTCGATGATAGAAATACAAAATTTTAAATTAATTATGAGTTAATCGATGATTTATCATGAACAGAGACGACTATAGCTAGAAGATTGATAATGATATCTATATTATCAAATTTATATCACTTGCACGCAATATATCATATATTTTTGTAGTTGCGTGGTATTGTAGAGTCAAAAATAACTCAATACTTTGCTACAAAACATGTATTTGGTGTATATGTATGTACCGTGCAATAAACCAAAACTTTTTTACAATACTGTAGGTTAACAATCACCTTAACTCACAGTTTTACAATGAACTTGATCAGGCTGTATATTGTGTATGATTTTTAACCGACTTCAAACAAAACAGGAGGAGGTTATCAATTCGACTGTATTTTTCTATGTGTTACCTCAGAACTTTTGACTGGGTGAACCGATTTTGATTCTTTATCTATTTGAAAGCTAGTGCTTCCCGTTTAGTCCGATTTCATTTTGGTTGAGTACTGACAACGGCATCCATGAGAAATTCATAAAAGACCGATTTCGATGATTCTTTTTTAGTGACAAATTAGTTATTGTATTTCAGATTCACTAAAATTCAGAAAATAAAAAAAACTTTTAACAAAAAGAAAACCGACTGCAAAAGAAAAACTTTTCCAAAACAAATTAATATGCACCAAAATGTAAAACAATAACGATAATACAATGTAGTTAAATTATTGTTATTTTTGGAGTCGGTCTCAGCCAAGCTAGTGTAGCAAACTGTTCTGTCAGAGTTGGGCTGACACCGACTACAAAAATAACAATAATTTTAACTACATTATATTATCGTTATTTTTTTACTTTCTAGTGCATATTAATTTGTTTTGGAGTAGTTTTTTTTTTAGGGCCGGTTTATTTTTTGTTGAAAGTTTTTTTATATTCACAAAAGAGTCATACTTATATTGTTAAAATGTTTTTCTTTGTTTCGTGGCAGATTTTACAATGTTTTTTGAAATGGCATAATAAATAGTATAAATAATACTTTGAGAAATTTTTAGAATTTTAAATAATATTCATTAACGTCATGTTTTATTGTATAAAGTGTGATAATACATATTTATATTGAAACAATTTTGTGCCTGTAGCAATTAAGTACAATTTATTTAAGATATTTGTACTATTTTCTGTTGACATTAATTTTAAGTACCAATGTTAGTTAATGTTGTTTGATCATAGATTGGAGTTACGAATACGATAATACGAATAAATTTTTATTGTGGTTTGTTCAAAACATAATCGAAGTAAAAGTATTATAAAAATTAAAAATTAGTAAGATGTATTAATTATTATTACCAAATTCAAAGTAATTTAATAGGCCCTCTCCTGTGCTTTTATTAATGTCCTCATAAAAACAAGTGTCGGCACAGTTCGCTGTAGAGGCAACGCCGCCTCTTACCTGATATATTGAGTGTGAAAAGCGAAGCGTGAGACCCGCAAAACTGCTACATAATTTTTTTTTTCCAATATAAAGGGAAAATATGGCAAAGGACTCGAAAATCCATATCGGAATTTTTATTATCCTTACTGATGACTTGAAAAATTTATTAGCACTATTTTAAATTAATATGTGAGTGCGTGGGTTCATTCGCATATCTTTTTCGTGCACGATTTTGCATAAATGAAAAGTTGTTCGACAATCCTACTAAGGAAGACTCTATCTACCGATTTTAATTGGAACCTTTTTATAGGTCACTTTATAGACATAGAATGTTATACAGTTGTACGGCTCCGTCATAATTATTTTTGTTAATTATATGCTATTTTTTGTGATTATCTATACGATGTAATAATTTAGATTTTACATGAATTTCCTAAGGTAATACATATAGTACAAAGAATTGCTATAGGTTTTAGTGTCTTAAGTCTTGTGCCGTAAGTTCGTAACAACAATCTTAATGAAGTTGACACAATCACATATGGACTAGACATGATAGCTATGTGTTCGTAGTTACCAAATCCTATATATAAAGCAAAGATTTTAATTTTTAATATTCTGTTAATTCATCGATTCGCTTTATTTACACAATTATATATTCAAATTAATTACAATCTTATTTTCCATAAATAAAATGCATGAATTTAAACTAAAATCAATCTCTTCCATGGATGTAATGATTTTGTTCATTTAACTTCAGTGATTTTGTCTCAATGAATTCAAATTTTAAATTCAATTTCATTCTATTGTAAATACAAATACTTAGCTGTACTTATTCCAATCGTTAGGAAATTGTTTGAAAGTATTTTTACTTGATTACAATATAAATCGGCCAACTTCGGGATGAGGTTGTTATTAATTTAATTTTTTTTTCAGTGCAGGAATTCATATCCCGTACTATATTATTCAAAGTCATAGCATCTAGCCAATACACAATAAGTAATCACTAAATATTTATGAATTCTACTAACCCTGAAAGATCTCAAGTTGTAAGTTGGCCGTACCGCTTCTTAGAAATATTTTGCATTAAAACATTTTGCCATAGATAATTAAACAACGTAATTAAAACAATTTTGTCTTATAATATCGTCTAACACTTGTTTTTACCAATTTTAATCAACCAAGAAATAAATCATAAAAATTTCACATTTAAATTAAGAGAAAACTGAAAAAAATAACAAAACTGAGAAAAATATCTAATTGATAACATGATTCTTTGAACAAAGATAGAAAATTTTACTTAACATAATTAAAATGAGAATATGTATTCGTGATAATCATAGTTTAAATGAAAACTGGTAAAAAAAGTTGAACGAAACTTTGATATAAGAAAATTAAAATTATACGAAATGTTAAGGGAAGAAAATATAATAAAACTTTTCTTTTTAAATTATTATAAAAACAGATTGACGATAAAAATATAATATTTAAAGAATGAGAAGTAACAGAAAAACATATTCTTAAAAAGAGAGGGATGTAAAAGTAAAGAAAATAAAACCAAACTTTTTTTTTCGGTCCAAGAAATATCAATAGTCACATTGAAATATTATAATTATGCTGTTTTTAACCTAATCTAAAAATTATATCATTAATTATTATTTCTAAGACTATATCTTTACCATCCAAATAAATTATTTCATACAAACATGTAAAAGGGAATATCAGTTTCAAAGGCAGAAACGTAGGCGCACCATAATTAGATAAAACAAAGAAAAAGGTGTTCAATATTCATACAAAGGCATGTCAATCAAAGTCAATAATATCATAAAAAATTAATGATATGGGTGTTTCCGCATGTTATCGACGCAATACTTTAATATTAATATATGTTAGTATTTTTAAAGCTGTACGTATATAACATTCACAAAAAATTATATCTGGAATACACACTTCAAAACCTTTTTCTACATACAATACATGAGATGTATTTCAAATAAAAATTAATCGAAAACAAGTTTTTTTTAGTGTAGTATCATTTCAAAAGATAATTTATAAAAAGTTTGATTTTGCTGTATGTACGATGGTAACAAAAATAATTAATGAATCACATTTTGTTCGTGTAATGTAAAAGCTTTTGGTGATTTGGAATTCGAAATTCAAATTAGTGTTTGGAATAGCATCTAATATTCACCAATCAACTCCCTGTAAAATTTCGAATATTTTTTTTTGTAAAATCCATCTGGTCTAAGAACCCACTACAAAATTTCTTTTATTAAAATTTAAGTACTTGATTCTGAGTATTTTGTGCAATATTTTGTACTTTAAGAGATAATATCTGGATGACCGAGCTTTGCTCGGTATTCTTAAAAAGACACAAATTTTATCACTAATAGAAGACCGTTTTAAATGTCTCCACACAAATACCAATTTGAATGTCCCGGTAATGTATTTTATTTCATTAACTACGATATACACCGATAGATGTCAGGAAGAGTTATAATTTGCATTGTATTTCATTAACTACGACATACACCAATAGATGCCAGGAAGAGTTATAATTTGCATTGCCGGTTTCAGTTTTTCATGAAAAGACGGATAAAACGACGTTTTTTTTAAATGAAACCTTGTTAGATCGACTTATCGCCCCAAAAAACCCCTACACACTCATTTTCATGAAAATCGTTGGAGCCATTTCCAAGATCGTTGATATATATATATACAAGAATTGCTCGTTTAAATATATAAGATAATTGAATTAAGATTGTGAACGCCACAATTCATTACCTAGATTAGGATAATTATTTTGTAAGTAATAGGCTCCGTCTACCTATCTAATATGACACGACTGTCCTATAAAAAACCTGCTAAGTTAAAAAAACGCGAAATATGTTGGATATAACAAAAACAAAAAATTCAGATTATTTTTTAAGCAAGAAATATTAGCTAAGGTATACTTAAAATAGAAAAACCGATGTAAACCGAGGACAGTGTCCTATTTTTATACCATGTATATGAAATATACCAATTTATACTAAGTTTAGTTCCAAGTTTGTAACGCTTAAAAATATTGATACTAACAAAATTTTGGTATAGGTGTTCATAAAATCACCCATTAGCCCATTTCCGGTTGTCTGTCTGTCCGTCTATCATCACGATTACTAAAAAACGAAAAGAAATATCAAGCTGAAATTTTTATAGCATGCTCAGGACGTAAAAGGTGAGGTCAAGTTTGTAAATGAGCAACATATGTCAATTGGGTACGTAGGACCTATCTTGTAAACCGTTAGAGATAAAACAAAAGCTTGAATGTAAAAAATGTTCCTTATAAAAAAATAAATAACTTTTGTTTGAAACATTTTTTCGTAAACATCACTGTTTACCCGTGATAGAGCAAATTATATAGTATGTATTATATGGAAATATTTGTTATGTGTGACATGTATGTATGTGTAATGTAACAGAGTAATCAACACTGTCTATACATGGTTTTTCAACAATTAACTCAGTCAATTCACTTGTTTTTAACTGAATTTATTATGGACTTACTATGAACAGACGCTCGTAATATTATTTTATGCTTCTTAGATGCTATCATGTGTAAGTGTTGTAAAAATTAATTGAAAATATTTAAATTGGTTTTTTGCAACTCTTTGAAGATATTCGATTTTGACTTTGCATAAAGGTGAATAAAATTATTTAGTTGATTAAAATACTATAGATTTGACCTCTAAAAATCATAATACATCACAACATATGCTATCTGCGTGCATATGAAATACTCAAGGGTATTATAAATTATAAAGGTACTTGCATTGAGTATAGTTAAACCATTTTCGCCAATCAAATCAACAAAATCCGTATTATATTGATACGAAAAACAAAGCATGATCGTGGGAAGCCAACATGATTTGATTACAGGGTAAGAAATTTTTTGCTGAAAGCACTATTGATTTGATATAAAATTTTAACATAGAAGATTTTTCTATTAAATATTTCGGAACATGAGTAACAAATAGAACGCATTAGCCGATGTCAGAATGTGTGTTAGGTCCATAGTAATGGTATACCAGCAATATTTATTAAAATGGCAAAATAATTAAAGAATAAGAGAGTGACGAGCTGATGAATTTACCGCGGGAACTAAAATTCAGAATTCTTGCCGCTTTCCAATTTACTTTATTTAGGTCCTGACAACATGCTCAAAAATTTCTTACAGAAAAAAAAAAAATGTTCTTTATCATTAAATACCTCGAAAGCAACGAGCATTAATTTTAATATATCTTCCCCGTGGTAAATTCATAAGTTTTGTGCTAAATAAAACATAAAAACAAGTGAAAACAAACAATTGACTGAGTTAATTGTTGAAATACCATGCATAGTCAGTGTTGATTTCTTTATTAGATTATATATACAAACATGTGACACATACATAACTGATAATCAAGTATAGTACATATTATAAAATTTCCGCCTAATTGGCGCCCTCACGAATAAACAGTGATGTTTGGGAAAAAATGTTTCAAACAAAAGTTGTTTGATTTTTGATAAGGAACATTTTTTACATTTAAACTTTTATTCTATCTCTAACGGTTTACAAGATGGGACCCAATTGACCTATGATGCTCATTTACGAACTTGACTCCTCACTTTTTACGTCCTGAGTACGCTGTAAAAATTTCAGCTCGATATCTTTTTTCGTTTTTGAGTTATCGTGTCCACAGACGGACGGGCGGACGGACGGACAACCGGAAATGGACTCATTAGGTGATTTTATGAACACCTATGACAAAATTTTTTTCCTAGCATCATTATTTTTAAGCGTTACAAACTTGGGACTAAACTTAATATACTATGTATATTTCATATATACATGGTATAATAATATTCGAAACTTGCTTTTCATTTTAACTCCATTAATTTTAGTGCAAATGTATATTCGTTTACTGGAGTATATTCTAAAGGTGTATTTTCACAATTTTCGTTCATTAAGGTGAGTGTTCACTGTAGATGAATAGATTTGAATAGTTACGAAATATAAATAAAATAAAATAAAACACATAAAAGCTTTAAAGAATGTAATAGAAATTCGTGTAAAGTCATCATTTAATGTATTCATTTAAAACTATATCGATTTTTAACCTTGACATCTAAACATTCATACAAGGTTACCAAAGACGATAAAGTTAGAAATAAGTACACAATATACCTACATATTAAGGTACCTAAATAATTATATTACCATTTATTATTCATTTTTAAAATTCTTGTATTACCCTCATAACCCACTTATCAAAATAAGCATAAAAACATAGCCGATATAAACTGCGTTGTAAATGACCTATAGAGACTAAATAAATTACAGTAAAAGTGTTGAGAGAGTGATGACTCTCCGAACAAAAGTTTTTTCCAAGATTTAGGTATGAATAAATAGTGCCAGAGTGTCACTGTACAATAATTCTCATGATGGTTTATAGAAAATCAAAGTTTTATCGGAAAGTAAAACTATGAATAAGATATTAGTTCTAAGGAATCATAAAATAAAAATAATAGTTTAAAAAAAATTAAAAGCACGCTTTTCTAACCAGTTGAACTGAAAATGAAGAAAATAATTTGTTTAAAGTCAAAAAATCGTTTTATCGTACAAAAGCGTGGGGTGCTTTTAAAATATCTTAAAAAGCACCCCGCGCTTTTTTTGCGATAAGATTTTTTTTCAATTTAAAGAAATAATTTTATATCTTTTAGTTCACCTAATTACAAAAGCGTGTTCTTTAGTTTTTTAAACTATTTTTTATTTTGTGTTTTTCAGTTTTTTAGACTATTATCTATTTATCAAAAATTCAGTAAAAATATGGTCGGAGCGCAAATAAATGTATATATTTTCAGGTATGAAAATCGTTATTCCTGAAAATCCTGATCATCGGTTCTTGATAAGTATGCCAAATTTGGAGTTAACCCGACGTATTGAAAGGGGTCAACATCAAAGTTTCTGTTACATGCTAGCATACTAACATACAAACATACTAACATCGTATGATGCTTATAAAATCGTGATACAAAATTTTAAAAATTTTTAATTATTAAATTAATCTATTTTTATTATACAAAATTTTTAAGTATTTTAACTAAATGATAAAACTACCCGTTATGGTGACAAAACTTATAACTATAAAAACTCGTTTGAAAATCTTTAAACGTGATTTTCGTAATCATACAAGAGACTATTAGACTATTAGGAAGAGGTATAAGGTCAATTTTCACCCATCTGATAACCAGATGCGACTTTTTTTTGAAATTTTATTGAATTCTATCATAGTTTTATCAAAAAATGTTCATTTTTAATTCTATTAATTTTAATCATTTTTTTCCATGAACGGTACTTTGTAGGCAAGCCTAATTGTTAGTATAATGCTTGTTAGTATAATGTTAGTTACAATGCTTGACCACTGTTTGATTTCTCAATTTACACTGACATATCCAATTTAATTTTGATTTTAATTCTGCTAAGTTTGAGCTTCAATTATACTACTGACCCCAGATATTTAAAGGCACGCTGGAGGTGAACCCAATTTTCCAAATTTGTAGCTAAAATCTTTTCAGCCACCTGAGGCCTCAAATAAACTGAAATATAAATCTTGTTATTATCCACAAGTTCTACTCGACTTAATTTTCATATTTTACGTTTCTGGGAGTACTGAGTTGCTTTTACTCTTGTTCATCACTATTTTTTATCCAAAAATAGTGATGTTTTATTAGCGACTTGGAAAATTCGATCCAAACCACGAGATTTTGTTCTTAAATAATAACCATATTGAGTGGATTTAAATCTCGCTAACCCAATTGCCTTTTCTTAATTGAAATGACTACTGTTTGTAAAATGATTAATTTATTTCTATGCACTCACATTTTGTTTTTCTTTTGTAATTACGTATTGAGAATTTTTTTTTATGTAAAGATTTTCTGTTTTTTTTTTTTTTTTTTTTTTTTTTTTGTACAGCAAAGATAAAGGCTTTATTATTATTATTATCATACAAAAAAAATATCATTTTTAATGCGGTATCCTAGTTCTCGGCCTTTTTCTGAAAGTACATAAAGAAATCATTTTTCACAAAATATGTGAAAATCTATCACGTATGAATCTATCATATCTTTGATCCATTTCACCTACAATTTATTTAATTCTAACTATTGATCAGCGAGTATCAATCTTTTGCAACCTGCAGTTCCAATTCATTAATAACTATACTATATTTACCACGCTCGCTAAGCCCGTCATATTCAGGTAGACCTTCAGGCATGCATGGGCCTTGACAGTGGAGCATATAGCTCTAATAAATATCCATTCACAATACCTGAATAATAATAAATAATACCTGAAAGCAATTCTAATACATGTTCGGAATTATAGATACATATGGTGGGAGCGCAAATAAATACATTGTACATAGTAAGATATGATATAGTACCTTATTTATATGCGTTTCTACCCTTTATTTCATGAGTTTTAAGTTTTTGATGCAGTGCCCTCAAAAACAAATTATAGTGGACTGAATTGTGAATCTAAAAAAAATTTCAAAATTCATTAGAATGGGTCTAACCGTTTAGGAGAAGCTCAGTGACAAACATTTGAACAGAAGAATTAACTTTTATTATGAAGAATAATATATATTGTTAATATACTATAATATCATATTTTTTGTCATTTTTCCAATAAGACATAAAAAATCTTTTTCACTAAATTCATTCATTTGTTCGAAACGGTTTACTTTATACATATTGTTTCATACCGATCATCTTTTTTCTTAATTTTTAACAAATTTTTTATATATTCAACACAGGATAACTACAAATGTTTTTTAAAGCAGAAACTCTTTATTTAGAAGCTCTTTCAGCATATAAAGCTTTTTGATATTCCGATATCAATTTTTGCTGGATACCAAACATCAGTTCTGCTTCTGGTCGCATTTCCAAAGCGGATATCAATACATCATAAGAGTGAGGTAGGGCTTAAATCTCTCGCACAAAAAAGTCTTGCAAGTGATTATTGTAATTTTCGACATTTCCATCTTCCTCTAAATTTAGTCACCAAATCATCCTCCAAAATAAAAATTTTATTTCGAGTGTCGTGGTATTTTTATACCATGTATATATGATATATACATAGTATATTAAGTTTAGTCCCAAGTTTGTAAAGTTCAAAAATATTGGTGCTACGAAAAAAATTTTGATATTGGTGTTAATAGAATCATCTAATTAGTCCATTTCCGGTTGTCCGTCCGTTCGTCCGCCCGTCCGTCCGTCTGTCAACACGATAACTCAAAAACGAAAAATGATATCAACCTGAAATTAGTACAAAATGCTCAGAATATAAAAAGTGAGGTCGAGTTCGTAAATGAGCAACATAGATCAATTGGGTCTTGTATCCTATCTTGTAAACCGCTAGAGATAGAACAAAATTATAAGAGAGAAAAATGTTCCTTATAAAAAAATTAACAACTTTTGCTTGAAACATTTTTTCGTAAACATCACTATTCACCCGCGAGAGCGCAAATTATGCGTAACTTATATAGTATATATTATATGGGAATATCAGTTATGTATGTGTTACATGTATGTTTGTGTAATATGACAGTGTAATCAACACAGTCTATACATGTTTTCACTTGTTTTTAATAACTATGTTCGCCTAGAAGTCAACAAAATTTCATTTTTATAATTTTTTTTTTTGCATGGTAGTCTTTTAAAAATTTTCAAACTTGTTTAGCCACATTTTCATAAATCAAATTCTGGGATGAGCTAGCTCATCTACCACTGTAACCTTCTCCAAAGTTTATTGCGATTTTCCATGGTTTTTTTTTTCCTTTTTTTACAATAACCATCTTGAATTTTAAACTTGAATAACTTGTGTTATTTTATTTTAAAATTTTGGTTCCATAAATATATGTCATTTTTATAATGATTATAACCGACTTTTACAATGATGACCTATGAGAAATATTCGCACTCCCAAGTAGGTACCGCCAAGCATACAACCGTTTTATCCCAAAGTAGGCCCACGGTATTCACTTCATGAAGACCTATAGAATGTTGTATAAGAAAATTTATTACACAAATATGTTAAAATTAGCGAGAGTATATTAAGTTTTAAAAATTTTTTGAGTATTTTTTTTCGGCTTGAAAACAATAATTTTCTTATTATTATTTGTAACAAATTTCATCACTTGTCTTGAAAATGTCTTGCAAATGATACCACATTCATTCAAATTGATGAAATTGGTATTAAGAGAGGGAAAAATACCCGAAAAAAAAACTGTAGATTCGTAAAATATATCAAAAATAAATAAGTTTTACGGATCATAAATTTTCACCGTATTCAACAAATACAAGTCTTGATTTGCGTTTTACTGGACTTCTGTGTAAAATAACAAATTTTGGTAACCAACATTTTTTAGTACATTCCTTAAATTCTGTTGTTCTTTTTTCCAAAATTTTTTAGATATTTACAATCAAAGTTTTTTCTGTTTTATCCACCGCAAATACCCCAATCTTTGTAGATTATCTCTATTCGATAAGGAGGGTCCATTGTTCTTGTTCAAAATTTTGTAAAAGTACCCCAAAATACAAGCTAAAATGTCGTGTTTTTTAAAATAGCCAGAGAACAACGAAGAAATGCTGTTTTCATATCACTTAGAACCACGATTACATAAACACAAAAAAAAATTTTTTTTCCAAAAAGAATCGTATTCTTGATTTTTGTTCACGGATCAGAACAAAAACTAAAATATAAAGAAATTAATTTATGTATTCTTATTGCATCATTTTCAAAAGTAGTAACTTAACGCTTTCATGTCAAAATAATCTAAATAATACAAATGACATTATAATAATATTACCAATACATGGAAACAATAACATGAAAACGGAATTACTTATTATATTGAATATAAAACACAATATCAAAAAACTTTGATGTATTAAAAAACAACCACAAAACTTCCATACACAGACTGAAATATTATTTTTAATATTATTATCCAGTTATCCGTCATGTCACTGGTCACTTTTAACTTTAAATGCAAAGACCACGTGAAGGCTACTCACTTTCTTTGGCTTCAGATTTTCCCATTTATCTACCGTTTTGTACAAAATTTAATGCTTTTTAAATTTTTGTTTCGGAGCTTTAATTGTTTGAAAATAAAATATGCCTTTTGTTACTGGCTGATAATGTAGCTTTCGATAGGTGGAATAATTTTTAAAATAGGCTACGTAGTTTTTCAGTTGATTTATTACAGATGAAGTTTGGTTAGAGTGGCTGTCCAGTGATGGGAAACACTTAGCTTATTGAGTCCGTTGTGATACCGAGAAAGGATTGGCCTATCCCCGGCTACTATTCCATGAACCATTTTGAACTGTTCAAGTACTGCAGAAGTGCTTTGACGTCAACGGGCTTTTGGTCAGAGAGGTCGTCAAACAGAGACTGGCTCATATAAGTCCATTTCCTCATGGCAAGAGCTGAACAATGACATAGAAGATGCGACATCTACTCCTCTTTCTCCACACTGTGACAGCTCCTGCAATAGTTGTCATACACTGTCAGGCAATGGCGTTCAGTATGTATGCCGCTTAGCCAGTGTAATGTCATAGCCGCAACAACTTTGTAAATAGAGGCCTTTGGAAGCGATATAAGATCTTCGGAACGCCTACGATGGTACTCAGACCCTATATGTCTTGTACTGCCACAAGTGCGTTCCTCCTTCCATCTAAAATTGACCATTTTTAGGATACCCTTTTTAAACAGCAGCTTGCAGTTCGCGAACGGAACTCCCGGATGTGTATTGATGCTTGCGTTTGCTAGCATTGTGCCATTTCTAGCAAGCTCTCCTCTGCAAGCTTGTCTCTATGTCTCGGTACCCATACCAGATTTACATTTATTTGTTCCGCCGGCTCATCATCTCCTATTATATGTTTTCATACTTTTTCAATCCCTTTTTCACGACTTTAGAGGAGTTAAATTTCTAAAAATCCTTTCACTCTATTAGGACCAAAGCATCCCACTTTGAGAACGCAGATTACCTTATACTTTGGACTACTGTTACAATTTGTTACGAATAATAATAAGAAATTCGAAAACTATTGTTTTCAAGATTTTAAAAAAAATACTCAAAAAATTTTTCGAAACTTTAATTTTTCTCGATAATTTTAACATATTTGTGTTACAAAATTGACTGTTCAAAATTCTATAAGCCTTCACGAAGTAAAGATCGTGGGCTTAATTTGGGGTAAACCAAGTGTGTACTTGGTGGTACCTACTTGGGGTGCTAATATTTCGCTTGGATTATCTAGTCAGTTATAATCATTGTAAAAATGTCAGATATTTATGGAACCAAAATTTATGAGACAAATTATTCAAGTTGGAAATTCAAGATGGAATTATTATTGTTAAAACGAAATCCATGAAAAACCGCAACATGGAGAACAGTGGTTGATGAGCCTGCTCTTATCACAATTCGATTAGCAGTTGCAGACCAGTTTATTGACATAATCTATGAGAATGTGGTTAAACAATTAAACGAGTTTCAAAAGTTTTAAAAAAAAGTTTGCAAAAAAAACTATAAAAATGAATTTTAGGATTTAATTCTGTCTCTGCATAGAGGTGAAACAAAGTATTTGATTTGCTTATTTATATATGTTATTATAATGTGTTGTGATTTCATTATATTATTACTTACTACGTACGTCTTATACAGGATGGAAAATTTTAATCGATAAGTTAAATAATCTTGGTTGTTAGGTACAACTAAAATTCAGAAAATCCTTTGACACCTTGAATTTGACTTCATTTTTAGGGTCACCTAAAAGTCACCTCAGGCTTGCTACTGAAAAGAAGTACAAAAATACTTAGAAAGTTATTCCTGATCTCAACAAAATTTGTTTGATCATTCTTTTCGAAAATCAAATAGTTAGTATAACGGTGGAAATTTAATGTTAAAATAGAGGAATTTCGCCAAACCTAAAAGATATTAATAGTCTGAGACGATAGGTTTTCCATGAAACTTTGTTATACTCTTATAAGCACCATCACTCTAAGTTAAAGCTTCCGTGGACCACTTACTAGTATCAGAATTTGAAGATTGATTTGAACCAATCATATAAATAAATAAAGAGATTTTGAAGATAAAACGTAAATTAATCATGTCTAAATGACATCCTTCCTTAGAGCTGAACAAATTTTTGAAGTGAAATTTTCTATAGGCGATTTTTGATTGGGCAAAATCTCATGGATTTGCGTCATCAATTCTACGTCATCATCATCATCATCAACAACATGTTTTTCCTGCAAAGGTGACAAAGCAGTGGATTCCGACACCGGCGGCCAGTGTTCGAGCCCGCCTCAAGAATATTTAAGTTTTCCATTAATTATTTTTTCTTTAAATTCATAAATTATTTCATATAATTTATCACATATTTACATCAAATCTACCTTGGTACAAAAACAAATAATTAAATTGGTCTTACGTGTCATATAATATTATGTTAATGTTAGTAATTTTAATCAGATTACTTAATGTAAATAATTTTTATAAAAAAATAATGAAATAAAAATTTATTATCAGTTAGAAAAATTCAAAATACTAACAGTTTTTAGTTTTCACTTTTGTCGGTAGTGCTTATGAGTTTCTGCGATTTTTTTTTCGAAATTAGATTTTTTAATTAAAATGATTAAAACGTCCACTTTGTATATTGTTTAGTTTCAAACAAATATATTTTATTATTGAGAAGATTACATTAATCACAAAAGGAAGTGGAAGTAGTAATCACTGATGGAAAAAGTTTTTTTATTTTTAAAAGGTTAGTAAATATCTTATGCAATTATCAAACTTTAGTCATTTTTTACAGTCACGGCTATATAATCAAATGTTTAATAATTATGGTGTATTATGCTTTTAATAATTTATTAGGAATAAAATAAAACTTACAAAAAACAAAAAAATTAAAGTATAATTTTTAGTTAAAGGAATCCGGCTAAATAGCCAAGCCGATAAAAGCGCAATCTCTTTTGGAACTGGGAAGTTGACGGTTCGAAACCAGGCTGCGGCAGTTTGATCAATTATAATTAAAGGCGCGTTAATAGACTCTATCCACATAAAAAAATTTAATAATATGTATCCGGTTATACTTTAAATAAATAAATACTAAAAGTTATGATGTGAGTGGCCTCTGTTATAATTAGTTGAATAAAAATCCCAGCCAGATAAATTTCCAATCGTATCCTTAGCTGCAAATTGATTCATATTGTCTCGTCAACTTCAAAAAGTTGTTCAAAAAAATTACTCGTTTGTTATAAATAATTAAATACAGTTGAGCTTCGATAAATTAAATGTACTGGTGAAACAGATAATCTTTCTTCTTTTTAAGTTGATTACCTATATAAACTCTCCGAAAGAGCATAAATATTACACCAGTGAAAGAATTTTAAAAATTGTTGCTGTTGTTTTTCAATACTATGAGTGTATTAGATTACCCCAAAGAACGAAATACAAAAAAAAGATGGTTTCTGAAAAAATTGTGTCTTTAAAAATATAAACGAAAAACTAATTCAAAAAATCTCATTTTTAAAATTACAATAAACTTTGATTCTTTTTGTCTCGGGCCAATTTGTCTCGGACGAAAAATTTGGTTACGTTCCTAGTTTCGGCTTCAGCCAAAGATTGGCTGAAACTACGGTCACCCGGAACTCAACTAAAAAAACATTAGAACGGTAACAATTTTCTGTTATATAAATAGAAAGAAGTGGAAAATTATTGTTCAAGAATTCTAAAGAATGGAAAAATGTGAAGCAAAAAAAGTTTAAAACTTTTTCACTCTCTTGTTTATACCAAAAAATAATGTTTTTTTTTTTTTGTGCGGTTTTTAAAGCTTTGCAAACCTGCACTTTCCTTCTAAACTAGGGCAGTTGAGTTCGGTCAAGGATATGCTTTTCTGTGGTTGTCAACTTCTCCGCCTATCAACTCTTTTTTTATATAACAAAATCCAGTTTTTTATTAGTTTTTGAAGGCATTTAATAATTTTGACAAAACAACAAAAATTCCACTTCAGTAAAAAGCATATAATACTTAGTATTAGAAAGGTGAAATTAGGGGAAAATATAACTTCGGTGGTGAAGCTTTTGTGTTCACAAGGTTTTTCCTTTCTCATTTAACACGAATTAACTACAGATCGTTTAAATTACGCACCTATTCATATCGGCGATTACATACTTAGATTATTCCTATTTAAAAACATTATAAACTTTATACATGCACAGAAATATTTGATACACACACATGCATGCTATAAAATTCCAAAATAATAAAACAATCTAATGAGTAGAAAGTTCCCAAAATATTATAAAATTTTAATAAATTTACAAATTATACATATTTTCGACCTCTTATATATTATCAGATCAGTGGCCGAGTGAAGTAAGGAGTCCTTACTTGCTTCGACTACTGGCTGGGAGGTTGCGGGTTGGAATTCAGGCAGCATCAGTGTGAACAAAATAGTTAATGGAGCGATAAATTGATCACATTGTCGTCGGTTGGATAAGAACGAAGTAACCGACTCCACCCACATCATAAAATAACTGTACAATCGATGTAGTTTAACAAATAAATAAAGATTCAAATAATGATGTGGGTGATATCTGTTCGAGTGGTCAGAGAAACAGAGGTTAAGCCCGATTATTATTAAATTATATTATAGTAATAAAAATATGAGTAATAGCTCGGTATAGCATGGTATTCAACATGTATAGACAGTCAACAATTAACTCAGTCAATTGTTTGTTTTCACTCGTTTATACTAAAGTTTAAAAATATTTTGGAAATTTAGGTTTAAAAATATTTTGTTTGTTTTATAATTTTGAAATTTGATGCCTGTGAGTATGTGTATATCTGTGCGCATGCATATAAATGATATCTGTGTATCTATAGAGTTTATATTTTTTTATACCTATTGTTCAGTTTACATCTAGGAATAGGCATACCCAGAGTATGGCAGAATACATGCGTTAAGCAATGCTTCTAACAAAGTGGTTTTAAGACGCTTGGAGTTGTAAGACATACTTTTGCTATTTCATAAAACATCTATAATACCTCTTACTTAGATGCATTGCTTAACGCATGTGGTCTGTCATACTTGTGCCTAGATATAAACTGAACTATTAGTATATTAATAATTTTATGATGTATTCGCCTATACCAATTCGTAATTTAAACCACCTGTGGAGCATGTAAAACATACACTTCAGCAAACGATAGAAATTTCAAAATGTCTAAATAATTTTCAGTTTCCAAAAAAACTCAGACAGGTCACATTTTGATTACGTGTAGGTACACAAATATTTGACTTATTCCTTATTGCGAATAATCTCAAGAAATTTAACCTAGCTTTATACCTAAATTATAACGCAATATAATATGTATTTTAAAATTATATAACTCAAATGACTGATTGAATTAAATTAAATTAAAAAATAATAATCGTAAAACCAATTCAATAATCATGTATCATTACGACATGATTACTTTTCGAACAATAATAGACCTGGCGCTTGGGGAACTAGTAAATGTATTTATCATTTCTACTCATAAAAAACTATATAATAATACAAATTTAAATAAAATTTGAAAATAAAGAAATTTTTAAACGATATTTGGAACTTAATGTTCACAGAGTTATCATAGCACTTTGTTCACCGAAAATGGAAGTCGGAGCATGTTTAGAAATGGGAAATTATTAGAGAAATCTCTTGAAACTGTTTTACTAAAAATGAAACGGAATTAAATTCAAAATGGGTTTCGAAAGAAGTCATTAGCATGAATTATTTTTTGAATACTAATTGACCAGATTTTTATACCATGCATAAATGTAATATGCAAGGTATACTATCCTAAGTTTGTAACGCTTGAAAATATTAATGCTTCAAACAAAATTTTGGTATTGGTGTTCATAAAATCACCTAATTAGTGCATTTTCGGTTGTCCGTCCGTTCGTCCGTCTGTCAACTCGATAACTCAAAAACGAAAAAAATATCAGGCTGAAATTTTTACAGCGTACTCACGACGTTAAAAGTGAGGTCAAGTTCGTAAATGAGCAACAAGTCA
Source organism: Chrysoperla carnea (assembly GCF_905475395.1). NCBI lineage: Eukaryota > Metazoa > Arthropoda > Insecta > Neuroptera > Chrysopidae > Chrysoperla > Chrysoperla carnea. The sequence continues at coordinate 14,393,454 of NC_058337.1, forward strand.
ATTGGGTATTATCTTGTAAACCAGAGATAGAACGAAAGTTTATTCCTAAAAAAACAACATCTTTTGTTTAAAACATCTTTTTCGCAAACATCACTGTTTACCCGTGAGGACGCAATTTAGGCGTAAATTGTATAGTATGTATTCTATGGGAATATCAGTTATATATATGTGACATGTATGTATGTATAATGTGATAGGGTAATCAACACTGTCTATGCATGGTATTTCAACAATAAACTCAGTCAATTGTTTGTTTTCACTTGTTTTTTCTACTTTCCACTCATTGAAACTCTATAATAATGCCAATTTAAATATAATTTGAAAATACAATATAAAAGACTAACGATTCGTTAAATTTGTTTCGAAATGAGCAACGAATGCCATGCAGTTAAGAAATTTTTACAAGACTTTGTTCACCGAAAATTTGTATAAATCTCATGGAATCGTTTCATTAAAAATCGAACTGAATTTAATTCAAAATGGTAATTTGAAATGATATCATTAGCATGAAAACTAACGTAGCTACGTAGAAAATTAATTTCACCCGTACTTAAAATAATTTTCATTCATACTTTTTTACTTATGAATAAAGTTTCGGATATAAAATATGGAAGCAATTTTCAATTTTTCAATCTTCAATCGATAAAAAAAAAATCAAAAATCTTAAATGTTGAGTAAGCTACGGAAACTTCTTGCTTTCAAACGAAACGTGTTCCTACAATTGTATCAAGAAGGTGGCTTTGAATGAATTTCAGAAAAGAAGATTCTCACAGTGGTTTTTTAGTATGTTTACCCGGGAATTTCTTTATTTTAATTCTTGAAAAGCTATCATTATTTTCTTTTTTCTTAATAAAAAAGTGGTTGCAACGCCGAGACTATTAATTATTCACACATTACTGTTTTCATTCACTGAATGAAAGTGGGTTTTGTATAACATTTGATTACTTTTTTTTGTCAAATAAGTAAAATAAATGGTTATTAAAAATACATCAATCAATTTTGGTTACGGGAACATAAATTGAAAAACAAACTAACTACAAGGCAAATATTATTTAAAGCTGAATGATAAATTAAAATATTGAAATATTTATAAATAGTATATAGTAATGCATATTAGCATGATTCTACGTTGAGAAGTCTTGACACATTTTTGAATGAAACAGATTTACCAACACATAAGTCATTTTTTTAACCTATTTATACATGTATACGTCGTAATTTATACAAGGTGTTCCAGGAGTAACTGCTCACTTGTTGCATCCAATAAAAATTAAAATTCTAAGAAGAAAAGTCCTCTTTAATTGTTTGATCCGATGCACTAATAATTGAAATAGGCAGCCAAATAGAAGCGCAATACAGTAGACAGTTTGATCCTATTAAAATTCATATTTCCCGAGAATATAGGCTTTGATTAAAAAACGAAGAAGCTATAAGCTTTCGAAGATTGTTTTCGCTGTTTTTCATGCGTGGGTTGTTTTTCATAAACGAAATTTTATATGAAGTTTCTGAAACGATTCATACCAATAACAGTACTTTTATGATATCCCCTCTTATTTTAATTTGGAATTTTCAACTGTATACTTTAAGAAACAATTCTTTATATTAATCAATTTCTCTGAAGTGAAAAAATATCTACTTATGATCTACAATGTGGAGAATTAGCAATGAAATTTTTATTCGTGAAATTGAATTAATTTTTCCCAAATTAATAAAATAATTAAAAAATTTAGATAATTTAATTTTGTTGCTCAATTATTTGCAAAAATCGATTTACTTAGTTGGTATTCAATTACTGAAGTCCATTCCGATTTTTTTTAATTTGAAATACTTCATTCATATGTTAAAGTACGCAAATATCATATTTTGTGTTATTTAATAATATGGTTGTTTATTTTTATTATTTGGAATATATAGTATACTAGAGTGATACCCACCCGCTTCGCTGGTGGAGATTGCTCTCGCTTATCCCCTTTCTTTAACACTCGAAATTATGGTAAGGATTGTTTTACACAGGTAAAATAAATGTATGGTTTTCTATTTTTTTAAATGTAAAATAATCGTAATTATTCATTAAGTATATCAGAAAAGATAGCCGTGAATTATTTTATATTGACTCTTTTTACAAAAATCTGTAATTTATAGTATTGTTAAATGACTACTTTTACAGAAATCTGTTATTTCTGGTAATGACAAATTAAATTAATTTTTAAATTTTTTTTATTTATTTAATTAATATATCTTTTTAAATTATATCTCATGTGTTATTCTGGAGTATGGGCTATATTTCTGTTCAGTTTCATTAAACACAATTCGCTAGTTTTAGTGTGAAATCGTAACAAACAAACAAACAAATAAACATGCTTACTTTCGTATTTATAATATATAGAGATTATATTATTTTTGAAACTTAATAGTTGATTTGAGCACATAATAAAAGAGCTGTGTTATTAGTATCAAGTAAACATAATACACCCATTATTTTTTTAAATCCAAAAATAATAAAATCAATAATCAATTGGATAATAATTAAAATTCGTTATATCTGTAGGTAGTATCTACACAGGTTGTACCTATAGAAAGAAATGTAAATAATGACATTTTATTGCTGACACTTTTTGTGTTGATAATGTTGGTTTGTTTTGAATGTGCATTCATTTATATATTTAATTTATTGGAATTATTGAACAATAGAAGAAATCAATATTCAATTCCTTTGTTATAGGTATACCTAATGTATAAATATGTTAGAGCTACATGTATAGCACCCACCTATTCATATTGACATTTTCAGTTAATTATGGAAATATACATTATAATCGATATTGTGTGCAGCTTCAAATACGAGGAACTTTTAACGATGACCCCATCAGTATAATTATAGATTTACATCCATTCTCTACGTGAATTCAGTATGGTTAGATCAATTAAATCGATTACAGAGTGAATAGTGGATGAAGAAGTTATTAATAAAACGTTCGTGATGTAACTGCCACGTTATTTTTCATAGGATGGTATATCTGTATCTTCTTTTAAATGATTTTAAAATATCATTTACTTTTTATACAAATAACTTTCTATTAGTAAATGGACTTTTATTCAATATGTTTTTATGGATTAGGATTTTTGGTTTCTCAACCTTCTTTTGTTTCTCGAGGAACGATAATCCTCGATCAAGCCGAGGAACATTGAAAAGCTGTATCTCCGAAACTATCGGTACTATAATCGGAATGATCCGGTCGTTTACCGTGGTCGAAAACTTGGATTTAAAATTGCATTTACATTGCAAACAACTTATCAAAAAAAAAACTCATTTGATGCAAGGTTCAATGTTTAGTTTGATTCAATAATATACTACATTAATTGAATTTAGATTAGGTTTTTGGTAGTACATACTGTATTAAAATAAATAATTAAAATAATAAAAAATAATTATATTATTAGTGTTTGAATACAAGTTTTTTTATTTTATCTCAAAATTTTTTCGAACTTGCGTTCATTCTCAAGAAATTAATTTAATTAAAATTAATCTCTTGAGAATGAACGTAACTTCGAAAAATTTTAAGATAAAATCAAAAAACTTACGTAGTGAAACACTAATAATAAAATTATTTATCATACTACCTTCACCCTATTAGCTCAGTTGGTTAAGGCGTATGTTTAGGTATTTTCGCGGTATGTTTAGGGTAGCGGGATTGATTCCCGCCGTTGCAAAAAATTAATTTAATTAATAGTTGTGATGGGGTGTAGTGCATGGTGTATGCATAAAGAGGTGTACTCAGCCTTTGAAATTGAGGAGCTAATAAATGAAACTATCAGCGGAAAGGTGGTAAAACACATATATGGTGTCACAATGCGCTTTAAGCCTAAGTGTGCCCTTCGTGGACAGCCAATATAACCTAACCTTACCTATATACTATCTAGTTTAATTTTACTCCAATAGTTGAATACTTACATAAATCATTTGATTGATACGCATGTGTACGTGGAAATTATTTTTTAATTCGCATTGAATCGTTTTATTAAACATATGATATGAAATGTAGTAAAATATACAATATACATGGTATGAAATGTATTATAAAGAAAATAAAAGTTAGTTACCAAAGTCTAATGTTAGTTACGAAGTTAAAATTCGTAGCATTTCTTTTCTTCAAAATGAAAACATTTTCAAATACAATTTATTTTCAAGTTAGTAATGATATATTTTTCCATTTCAATAACTTTATTAACATTAAAATAGGACATAATAGCATTTTACGGTAATTAATTTTCTTTTTTGAATCTGATTATATTTTAATTATTTATATAAAGTTTTGTGTATCAAAACATTTTTAATTATTTATATGTCTTTTTATGTGCAAATAAATTTATTTATTACATTTGTAACAAGAACACTGTAATATGGTTAACATATTTAAAAAAAGTTTGTTAAATAAAATATGTTAAAAATCATTTCAAAAAGTAAACAGTCCAGCGCATATTTAGACATAAAAAATCATTGATTTACTTATTGAATCAAAGATCGCAAAGATTGATTAGTTGCTGTGAAAAAATCGCGTAATTTCCATCAATCTATTTATCAGTTATTTCTCAACAAAATTCAAGACATAATAGTTATCAAAAGTATATTTTACAAAAAATATCATCGAAAAAGAGTCGATTTAAGAAACTTATATTATATTATTATCAAAATTACTATCGCCAACATTATTTTTATTGATAAACCCAACGTTTTTATACCCTGTTATATATAATATATACACCAAGGTATGCTAATTTTAGTCACAAGTTTGGAACGCTTAGAAATGATGATGCTTTGAACAACATTTTGGTATTGGTGTTCATAAAATTTCCTAATTAGTTCATTACTATTTGTCCATGTGTCTGTTAGCACGATAACTCAAAATCCAAAAGAGATATTGCGCTGAAATTTTTATAGCGTGCTGAAGACGTAAAAAGTTTGGGATCCTAAATTAGCAACATACGTCAATTGAATCTTGAATGCGTGTTAACCGGACCCATCGTGTTAACCGTTAGAGATAGAAGAAGAGTTTAAATGTTCCTTATAAAAAAATAAACAACTTTTGTTGGAAATATTTTTTCATAAACATTTCTATTTACCTGTGAGAGCGTAGATTAGAACAAAACTTTGGTGTTCATTTTCTGCAAAACTATAAAGGTAAGGAAGATGAAACTACTTCAACTACTAATCTTGTGTTTATCAGTTATTTCTCAACAAAATGCCGCCATAACTGTGTTGGGTTTCTAGTCTCTTCTAATTTATAAATGAAAATTGACAGTACAGGTATTCAACACTTTCTATACAGAATATTCCAACAATTAATTCAGTCAATTGTTTGTTTTCACTTATTTTCGATAAAACTTATTTTTCGAGTTTCAAAAATATGTCAACTTAACAAAACAACCCAGCACATTTCTATTTTTAGAACCTATTTCGACCTAAAGAATGTATATTTTGTTTTGTTGATAATCTTCACCAATTTTCTTCTTAACGTTTACTTTACACAACTCTTGGTTTGAAGGTAAAAAAATAATATCAACAATGATATAAAATGATTCATAAAATGGATGGCATCCTTTCAATGATATTTCCGCAAAAATAAGAGACGTTAGTCACACATCTGTATGCAAAAACTGTCAAAATGAATCGACAGCCATTAGCGAATTGACGCCCATTAAATATTTAATACAAATCAATTTATTTGCATAAATTTGCTTATTTTAAAATCAAATTGAATGAAATTCGTAGAACAATGATGATATTTAGACGAACAAACGGAGCACAATAAATGATCGAAATTCGAAAAATTTGAGCAGTAATTCGGTTTTGAATGCGGTTTTCGGCATTCGATTCGTTAGAGCGTCAGGAAATTTTGTGACCTAGTCTGATTTATAAGAAATTAAAAATATGCAATTAGCATAATTAATATGCATTTTATAATTGCATTTTAAATTGGCCGTTAATATTAAATTCAATATTTGGTTAATAGTGATAAAAATGATTTCAAACTTGTTACACGCTGGTTTTTGGGAATATTGTGACAGAATTGGTCTTAGAGTTACCTTGAGCTTAGGGTAATCGGTTCCTCGTAGTCTAGTAGAGTTTTCGGGAAATTTGTTACAAAAACGGTCCAATCTCGTTACACGAGGGTTTTTAGGGTCGCTGAACACGAATATCGTGACAGAAAAACCGTATTCAAATCCGACTTACTGCTCAAATTTGTTGAACTTTATTCCTTCACTTCTTCGTCTAATAGGGTATTATCGTTAGTCAAAAATAAATTATGAAATTTTAAAAAAGTTAAAATTTATGTAAAAATATTCTGATTTTGAATCATAAAAGCACATTTTTCTTTTAAAATATTAAAATTAAAAATTGTTATTTTTAAACTGTATATCACGTGACCTAAAACGCGGGCAAGCCCTGCTGTGATGTCATATCGGTATGAGACATGGACCATCAGTAAGTTCAGTGTAGACAGCTGGGTATTATATATCCATAGGTAATAAGTATTTATATTTATTATAATCAAATGTCTATGAATATATCTGTCAAACTTATTTGTGTTATTTCGTGTAATGATACCGATATTACGTCATCAAACTGGATGGTCGCGATTTTGACAGTTTAAAAAAGGTTTAAAATTTAATTTAAGTTTTTGGCAAGAAAGCGTCTGTATTTTTCCGAAATGAATTTTTGGTGGCTTTTTATTAGCAAAATCAACATTTTGAGGTATTTTTTCAAAAATAGTATAATAATACCCTATTAGGAAAGTATATAATTCGTATTTAATTTATAATAAAGTATTTAGAACAAAACTACAAATTTTCTAGCCATCTTTTAATTAATTGTTTTATAAAAGCGAGTATTTGCCTGCAAATCATTAATAGTGGAACATTAACGCAATATAACATTTTTATACCATGTATATATGAAATATACATAATATATTAAGTTTAGTCCCGAGTTTGTAACGCTTGAAAATAATGATGCTAGGAAAAAAATTTTGTCATAGGTGTTCATAAAATCACCTAATTAGTCCATTTCCGGCTGTCCGTCCGTCAGTCCGTCCGTCCGTCCGTCCGTCCGTCTATGGACGCGATAACTCAAAAACGAAAAAAGATATCGAGCTGAAATTTTTACAGCGTACTCAGGACGTAAAAAGTGAGGTCAAGTTCGTAAATGAGCATCATAGGTCAACTGGGTCTTGGGTCCGTAGGACCCATCTTGTAAACCGTTAGAGATAGAACAAAAGTTTAAAAATGTTCCTTATCAAAAATTAAACAACTTTTGTTTGAAACATTTTTTCGTAAACATCACTGTTTACCCGTGAGGGCGCCAATTAGGCGGAAATTTTATAATATGTACTATACTTGACTATCAGTTATGTATGTGTCCATGTTTGTATGTGTAATGTAATAAAGAAATCAACACTGACTATGCATGGTATTTCAACAATTAACTCAGTCAATTGTTTGTTTTCACTTGTTGAAAAATCAATTTCGTTTTCACGAGAAGATTGAAATATCCTTTTAAGAAACTTTTAAATAACCTTTTGTTGAATGTTTTTAAAGTTTTTAATTTTTTTGTGCAAATCTACATTGTAAATGTATATATGAACATTTTAAAGCACAGTTTGAAAAATAATGAATGAGCCTATTAAAATACTTTCTTTTCGAATATATACAGAATTCATTTAGGTATATAAAAAAGTTACTCGTAAATTTAGATTGATTATTTTAATCACTAGGGACGTATCACTTATTTAATTTCACCTTTAATTCCGACAAACATATTTATATCATTATTAAATATTATAAATTAAATAATAAGGTTACAGCAGAGTTAATTAAAATTTTTATAAATTTAATAAAATTATGAAAACACAAAAAAAAATGTTAGATAAAATCTTTTTTTGTTTTAGTACAACGTTTCTTATAAAATCGATAACTTTTTTAAATAATTAAATTACATACACTTCAATCAATTTTATAGAATACAAACTATCACCACAAAAGTTTTTAAATTATGCTTTTTAAATACGATATAGTTTATCAAAACAAAAAATTTATTATACCATGTGTATATGAAATATACATAGTATATTAAGTTTAGTCCCAAGTTTATAACGCTTAAAAATATTGATGCCATGAACAAAATTTTGGTATTCGTTGTGTAGTCATGGTAGGGACAATAAAATCGATGCAAGCGCTTCCAGTGAAAAATTTTGGCGTTAAAGGAGGCTGTTATGCCTAATTTTTAATTCTTTACATGTTAATGTTATAGAAAATGTCAAATTAAAATTATTGAAAAACACTCATTAATTAAACTTAAAAAATGTGCAAATAAGAAATCAAATTGCACAAATATTGTTTTTCAAATGTAAATCATCATAATTATTTATTTAAATTTGTGAGAAAATAATATTAAATTTTCAATGTAAGTCATAAATGCAATCCATACAATTATATATGCACCCATACAATTCTATAATTAAAGTAGTGTATCGTAACCATGGAAACGCCTCCAAAAAAACTCGCGCTCGGTGCGAATTGATGTTCATAAAATCACCGAATTAGTCCATTTCCGGTTGTCTGTCTGTCGTCTGTTGTGTGTCCGTCTGTCATCACAAAAAAGAAGTAAAAAACGAAAAGAGGTATGCTCAGGACGTAAAAAGTGAGGTCGAGTTCGTAAATGGGCAAGATAGGTCAATTCCGTCTTGGGTACGTAGGACCCATCTATTAAACCGTTAGAGATAGAACAAAAGTTTTAATGTAAAAAATGTTTCTTATAAAAAAATAAACAAATTTTGTCTGAAACATTTTTTCTTAAACATCACTGTTTACCCGTTAGAGCACAAATTGTCTAGTATGTATTATATGGGAATATCAGTTATATGTGTGTGTCATGTATGTATGTGTAATGTGACAGAGTAATCAACACTGCCTATACATGGTTTTTAAAAATTAACTCAGTCAATTCTTTGTTTTCACTTGTTTTTTAATAAAATTTAAATATTTAAATTTTCTTCATTTAAATTGAAATGGTGAAGCAATAACATCTCGACATTTGGTAACATTTATGCACATATAAATAATATATCCTCAAGTTTTTTTTTTCCAACCTTTTTAAATTACCTTGGTTGGCAGATATAAAAAGGTAAAAATAAATATTCATTATATAAAATTTTTAATTAATTTTTTTTTTTTATTTGTAATAATGAATATAATTTAAAGTTATTAACATTATTTTAAAAGAACGTCCTATTGACTTTTTTTTTTTATAATTTTTTAATTAAAATGGAAATGAAAGAGAGATTTTTTATAAGAGCTTAAAACAATACTCAAATTATTTACGCATGAAAAGCAAATTCTCATATTTTCAAAGATAATATTCTTACACAATGAATATTTTAGTAGGCAATGTTATTCCTTTCTAAGATTTTCAAATGTATGTAAAGGTTCACCAATGGAGGTTATTTTACTTAGTTATAATGTCTACTTGCACAATTCATAATAGCATATTATTTATACTAGTACCTTATTTAAAATTTATTGTATTATTTTGGTTATGAAATATTCATCACAATATGAAAATCCAGTATTTTATTATGTAAATTATTTTCAATTATTTATTGGGCTCATATTGATTACCAAATATACAAATTATTAGATTTTTTTATATATAAATTATTAAACTCACAGTTTCAAAATTAATAATAATAATAATAATAATAATATATGGATACATAGCGGAAAAATTATCACTCAAAAGGAGAAACAATAATATTATTTTTTAAACGTGTTAAAATGATTAAATTATATTTTTTATTTATTTTAAAGTTGTAAATAAATGCACTCACATGAAATTTAATTACAATAACTTAAATTTTTTATGTTTCAAAAAATTATTTAAAATATGTTTAAAAATTGAATTTATATTTGGTTTTTGGTAGTACATCATTGACTTTTTAGTTATACAAAGACTTTTCGTACACTGGGAAGCGTGCCAACATCTGAGGTAATTGCTTAGGTCAGCAAAGGGTATTTTACAACAACAAAAAATTTATCAAAAGAATATAGGGACATTTTTCAAAAAAATATACATTGAATATAGAGACATTTAAAAAAAAAACATAATCGAATGTTAAATTTTCATATCACAAAATGTTTTACATAAAATAAAATGATTTCACTGAATTTTTTCGCTTTTTGATTTAAAAAAATACTTATCACGTATCACTACAATAAATTTATTGGCAAGTTAATTACCTAAGAAATTACCTCAGATGTTGGCAAGTTTAAAATCGTTTGACAATCAGTCTATGTAACTCTAACGTCAATGTAGTACATACTATAGTACAATAATTAATTAAAAAATAATAAATAATAATTTTATTTTTGTGGTATGACTGCAAGTCAAATTATCCAGCATTTTAAAACTTCTTAACAAATTTAATCCCAAAACTCAATTCACAATGGAAACAGAAATTAATAAATCGACCTATTTAGATTTAAACATATCAATTGATACAAATAATAAATTTAAGTATAGCATGGTCTATTAAAATTTCCTCCTATAATAGTTACGTACACCGACTTTTGCATATTCTTTTACATAATCAAAATTATAAAAAAGAATTAAATATCCTCAAATTTATTACAAGTAAAAACGGATACAATCCTAAAATTATAGACAAATCAATACAAAAGAAAATGGAAAAATAGTTTGGAAACATGATTGTAGTATAAATGATACAAGCAAAGAAAACAATTGGACCTCTTTACCGTATACAAATTTTTGATGGAAAATTGTGACTTTTTTCAAAAAATATAATTACAACATTATATTTTCAAATAATTTAACGTTATCAAAATTTAATAATAAACAAAAAACTTTAGATAAAGAAAAATCAGGTATTTACCAAATTAATTGTGCAGAATGTTCCGTTACGTAAGTGGGTCAATCGGGCCGCGCATTCAAAGAAATGATAGATGAACATAGCGCATTCATTCGAGTAAAAAACTTTGGCACAATGCTTTTTCAGAACATTGCATTATTCTAAATGCCCATAAATTTGATGATAATTTGAAAATTTTACACACATGCGAGAAAGGGGGGTTTGTGATATTTTAGAAAGGTAATAAATTTGGAAAAAAAAAACAACGTGTAACGATAAAAAGGGTGTGTTACGAACTCCTATTTTGAGTCTAAATTTCAAATAATTTTCTTTAAATTTTCATTTCAGTTTCCAAGGTATTCAAGAATAACGTCACAAAATTTTATAAAACCATGGTATTTATTTTGTTGTATTTATTATATACAAATTTAAGATGTATAATTTAATCTCTTGAGAATGAACGAAAGTTCCAAAAATTTTGAGATAATATTATAAAACTTGTAGTCATACACTAATAATAAAATTATTTTTTATTATGTTTTAATAATTAATTGTATATTTAAAAAAATTGTAAAATTATTTATTGATTTCATATTTATTTTATTGTATTTCGTTACTATTTTTTATTTATCCTCTAATTTATAAAAATTCCACAGGCTTAATAAAAAAAAATTTGATATAAAATATTTTGAAAAATTATTTTTAAGAAGAGCTTTTTAATTATAAAATTCAATTATCAAGATATTCAATCATAAAAAGAGTTTTATTTTAACTAATTATTTAAAATGATTAATGAAAGAAGCTTTTTTTTAAAGCACATTAAAGTTCAGGCTTTGATTTGATTTAAGGAAAAAAATTAATACACTCTTAATTCATTAATAAAACCAAAGTGTTGAGTAAGGTCATATTTAATATTCATAAAATAAATTTTAAATTTAACATTTTTTTCCAAAATCACAGAAATTTTTATTTAAAAAAATTAAATAATATAAGTATGAAATATTTAATGTTTGAAAACTAAAACACACAATTTATGTCCCCAAGGTGTTTGTCTACTCTAAATAGGTTTATTTCAATTAATTAATTAAAACTTGTGTGTTTTTACTTATACACTAAATTTTCAGACATTTTAATTACACATGAATAAATACCGACACTATTAATAAGTAAAAAAATTTTAATTCATACTAAAGACAGAAGTTATTAATTATAATTATTAATGTTTTAATTGAGTAACATTAATATTGAAAACGAACAAAAAATTTATTTATTAAATGTATTTAATTAAAACAAATAGTTTAATTTTAGTTATTTTAAATACGATTAATATAAAGGATTCTATTTTAGGAATGCAACCTAAATCATATATATTTACGTAAAATTCTACATAAAAAATTAAAAAAAAGTTAATTATGAGAATCGATATTATGTATAGAATAAAAAAAATAAATAAAATTACCTTTAAAAATAACAGACACTATTTCACAATGATAAATTAAAATAACAATTCACTGTTTTCTTAATTATAAAAAACACAAATCACAAACAAGAGCAACACTTCAAAAATTTTTCACTGTAACAATAACTCTATAAACTACAAAACTTTTTAATTATCAGACCAAAATTCAAATAATTTTTTCTTTTTTCACTTAACTGTTGATTTGATTTGTTAATAATATAACACAATAATACTATTAATAATAGCGCGATATTCAAAAATGTGTAGAAAAAAATTAATAATATAGAATAAAATGTACCGCCGCCCGCCACTTGTTGGTTCGGAAGCCTCGTTGTCAGTTTAAAACCAGCTAACCAATTCGATACACTTGTATGTGATATAGAGTCGAATTAAGAGTAGGTATATACCTATACACCGCGTAAAATATTTTCTGTATAGTGTATATGTGGAATATACTGTAGTGGTCTGGGTGGTTGCTGTAACCTCACTGCTGGGTATAGTCCGGGAACCGCCCAACGCGCCGAAGTTTCACGCCACACATATATATGTACGTACAATACATACACAAACAAAACAGAATGGTTCTGAAAATTGGTTACATCTTAAACTGGTTATGGTGGTAGCTGTGAGAATTAACAATGGACAAAAAAATCATGATTACATTCAGAATTTTTTCTTCCTTAATGTGTCTCACTAATAAACCATTAGATGGTAATTTGGGTGTTGCTGAATTGATCCGTAAGGAAACTTACTCAAAAATATAGACTGAGACTATTCGGAAAGGAAAACTATCACAAAATATATAGATTGAGGTGTCTGAAACTGGGCTTATTTCATTAGATAATACGAGTATGAATATGTTTCATGTGATGATTCACATTTTTCCCATTTTTTTAAATGGGATAAAAAAAAAATTTCAAATGATTCCCAAAAAGTAATTTTCATATGAGTTTAAACAGTTAATCATTTTTTAATTTCCAAATCATTTTTAGCATTTTATTTTTCCCAGAGAAATGATATAAAACAAATGACAGCTCAAAATTATTTTTTTACCCCTTACGTAAAAAAAAAGGAGTGTTATAAATTGGGCCGCTATAAGTGTCTGTGAAATTGTAGCTCTCAAACAAATAAACCGATTTATTTGTAAATAAGTATTGACCTGAAATTCGGATGAAAGCTATACAAAATTTTGTTTGAAAAGCCAAAGTTAGAAGCAAAAATCCTTTTTAGGTGATTTTAGAATTTGATGATTAAGAACGGTTTATATTAATTACTCATAATATCCCTCCTTCTCCTCTAAAATCCACCCATAAATAATTTCGAAAGCGGTTAAAAATATACCAAACCTTTAAACTACAAAAATATCCATCATTAAAATACTAAATATGATAAACTATACGGCAACGATAACAACCGGCTTCGCTGGGTTTAAAAGTAAAGATGACCCTTCCATAACATTCGAAATAATTATAGAGATTATTTTACACGGGTAATGTACAGTTTTCAATTTTTTTTGAATGTAAATAGTCATAATTCATAGAGTATATCAAAAAAGATGGCCATGAATTGTTTTATATTTACTATTATTACAGAAATTAAATCTTCACAGTTCAAAATGATGCTTATAGATGGCGCAGTAAAATGCCATATTAAATTTAATTTTTTATTTTAATTTACCTTTGTAATTATATCTCATGTATGATTCTGATGTATCAACTATATTGTTGTAGAGTTTTTTTCAAATATATTCAGTAGGTTTTGCGGGAAAGCGTAACAAACAAACAAACATTCTTACTTTCACATTTATAATATAATAGAGATAGGGTTAATTACTTGTTTTAAATCTGAGATAATACCATTTTAACTTAGGGAATTAGGTACAGATGAGAAAAAGTTAAATAAAAATTGAAATATCTCAAGCCCTAGAATATCTCAAGCCCACGTGCCTTCACAGGAAATAATTGAATTTATTACAGTAAAAATTTTAAAAATCAAAATTTTATTATTTCATAAATAATTAAATACAAAAATACCAATATACAGATTACAGAATATACAATTCTTAATTTAAATTATTGCGCCACACGATGTTTTACGAAAATAAATTTTGTAAGCTTTTTGTGTCTTTTCCGTAAAGTTTTTTAAAGTCTGTAACTTTCAAATTATTATGCAAAAATAAATCAGTTTTATTGTAAAACTTATGCGATATTTCCATTAAAACAAATTTTTTTTAAACGCTATAACTTGAGAACAGATCGAATTTCACTAATTCTTTTTTTCTTATATTAATTATTGCAAGGAAAAGGTTCACCACTTCAGGAGAAGAAAAAATTAAGGAATTTGAGCGAAAGATTTGAACGAAAATTTAAGAAAAAATATTAAATGCAATAAAAAATGCCTTACATTACTATATGTATTTATTTGCGCTCCCACCATATTTTTCTAGAATTGTAAGTAGATATTTGAATAGTATATTTATTGGAGCTTTATGCGAGCGCAGCGAGCTCCACTGCCGATAGTAGTAAAATTTGTGTTTAGCGCGTGGGCGAGCTTGCGGATGGCTTAACGTACTTAGCGGGCGGGCTAAGCATAGTATTGATGAATTGGAATCGCTTATCAATAGTTACAATTAAGTCAATTGTAGGTGAAACGAAAGAGCTATATGCACGCGCAGCGAATAATCCGGAGGTTTAACCAAGAGATCGAAGTAAATTTGTGTTTAGTGGGCGGGCTAAGCAGGAGGGCGAGCTTCCGGATGGGCTTAGCGAACTAAGCGGACGGGATTAGTATAGTATACCTATTAATGAATTGGAGCTGCATGTTAGTTAAATAAATTAGCTCTTATTAAATAAGGGGAAACGAAGTTCACCGAATCATCTAGTACATAATAAAAAAAGGAATTAAAAGTGTGGTCTATAATTTGCTACGCTTATTATAATAATCATGAATTCATAAAACTATTCCAAGCATTCATAAAAGGATCAATCTTACTTGTAGATCTTACTAGTAGAAAATTTTATTTAAATGGTGTTTGAGTTTCTGAGTTGATAAAATATGCTAAAAAAGATACGTAAGTCAATGGATTTATTGATTCCACGAAAAATTTAGCTCAGCAATAGAAAAATCGCATAAGTCGTTTGATTTGACAAGTTTTTTATCTAATTTATATATAAATAACTTATAGCTCTCTTGTTTTAAGTTTAGTTTCTTTATGTATTACATTAACATGTTTTCCAAGTTTCCTGTTGTTGAAGCTCAAATTTTTAATTTGTACAAACACTCAAAAATTACGACCAAAATTGAAACTAATTATATGGTTCTCTTATTATTCGACACCATGGAAAGTCGATTTTTAGATTAAAAGTTGTCTTCCCTTTTTTTTTTCTTTATATGCTAGAAAAATTCGATGTTTCTTAATTGACGTTGTTATATTAAGGGATAAACCGAAATAGTGATATTTTTAAAATTCTTGCCATTTGGGTATTGGCATCAGGATAAAAGTTTCAGAAAATTGTTTCTTCCATTTTCAAGGCTCACCTAACAATATTCTTGTGGCAAAATTATGCTAAGAATGCCAACTTCTTTTTTAAGAGTTCTAATAAGCTGGTCGTTTGCTTTCCCAAAAAATTTTCACTTTATTGACAAGCTTAAAATAAATCAATATTCATTGATTTTGTTATTCTAGTAATTATTTTGTAATTAGACATGTCATAAATAGAATGCCCGCCGACAACAAACAAAACATTTTTGTCATATGAAATTATTTTTGTGTTCAAAATGAACGCCCTCTGAATAAAAAGAACCACTACCGATTGTCGAATTTAATGTGCTTGCCACAAATTCATATTTACTTACAATTATTTGAAATCCTGATTAGATCTTTAAGGATGTATGAGCATGACAACAATGTTTGATTTAAAGGCTCAAAATTTGTTTGTAGGTAGTCTTTTACTCAAAGAATATGTGGTTAAAATTTCAGCTTAGGTATCCGTGCAAATTTTTAAGAAAAAAGTCATTAAAAATCGATATAAAATACATTGGCTCTTATGGAGGAATCTCAAAAAACGACATATTTTGGAAGTTTTTGATAATTTTCATTTGGAATGAATGAAAACAAATTTAAAAAAAAACTTTTTAATAGAAAGTTAACATATTAGCAATGAATTAGAAAAGAAAGAAACTAAATGTCACCGTCCATATAAGGGATGTAAGAGCAGGGTAGATTAAGGGTTGAAATTATTTTTATCTTATTTTCAACTTTGATGATGAATTTTGTTATAACTTCATGAATATAGACGAAAAATAAGAATAAAATTTTTCGATATGTGCCTTGGTTTTCGAAATATCGAAAGCTAAATAATTAAACAAAATTTTCAATTTTCGATATTTTGAAAATTAAGCCAGATATCGAAAAATTTTATTTTTACTTTTCGTCTTATATCGTCAAGTAATAATATAAATTTATCATCAAAATTGAAAATATCTATTTTTAAATTTGTGCCCCCACTACCATGCTCATACATCCTTAAGAATACATTTATGCCGACTATTTTGAACGAGCGTACGATCAAACATATTATAAAGATGAACCTTTCAACCATTTTAAGAAGAACTCTTAGGGTATAGTAGCTCCAAGGGTATACGTGGACAGTTTAAGTGTAGCACAATGTACACTCACCATACAGTCTGTCGTACGAAGCTCCTCGCTGCCTGTGAGCTTATTGAAACAACAACAATGTTGCTTAGGTTGTTGCTTAGTTAGTATAGTATAGTATAATATGATAGTACATATCTCTTTTCCGCTTCCAGATATTGAAGCTACCACTCGCTTCGTTTAGTAGATAGATATATTATTATATTTGCTATAGGTATATACATACTACATTCATATACATAATGCAAAGACATACGTACGTATGTATACGGGTAGCAGGCGTTCATCCATACATACTATTACAATCTACCAAATAGTGTACACATATACATATCGTGCATTTCTGCGTGAGTGAACGCTTATCCACGTTTATAAGCATTAATATCACAAAATAGCCGAACGAAATAACTAACAATGGTCAACGTAAAATTCAACTACAATTTTGTTTGAAATTTTTATGTTTAGATTGATTTTTTGTTATTGTGAAAGTGAAGTTTTTTATATTTATGTTGGCTGCGAGTCCATTAGTACAGTTAAAGATGTTACAAATAAAGGAAAATCAAAGAAACTGTTCGCATTTTGCCAAAAATTCATGGAATTTGTTTCTTGTGTGTTAAACGTGTCAAATATCATTAGTAACGCATGAGTTAGTGGCGCAAATGTTTCCATTTGTTAAGTAACAATAAATTGTTAATTCAATGGGACGGTTAATTTTGTAAGCTGACTTACAAAATTAATAAATAGGCAACTTGAATTACATATACGTTACACATGTATAATAGTTTTCGATTATTTGATAAACACGTAACATTTAGGTCATACAAGTTGCCTAGTTATTTTCTTATAAAGTGAACTTTAACATTGATCATTTCACTGAATTAAAAATTTATTGTTTATTAACAAATAGAAACATTTTCGCCACTAACTCTTGCTTTACTAATGATAGTTAACACCTAAGAAACACATTCCATGAGGTTTTAGCAAAATGCGAGCGGTTTCTTTCATTTTCCTTTATTAGCCGATTTTTGTAACATCTTTTACTGTACCAATGAACTTTTTAATTAATAATTTCGATATTGCTGGTGTAGTTTATTATTGAAATAAAAAATTATGGAACTGCAACTATAAATCGGATATTCTCGAAGGAGGTGTATATTTTCCACTTTGCAATTATTTCAATTGTTTTCAAAATCAAAATATAATAGGAAATAACAAAATTGAGAATGCAAAGTAACAAGTTATGAACAAACAAATATACAAATTATTAATCATTTTTATTCGTTCGGAAATGCATTTCACAAAAATTCTAAGTGAATTTCGCTAAAAGTGTAATTTAGTTCACTGTTATTATTTCAATTGTTGACAAATAAATTATGTTTCATTAAGAAATGAAAATAATTTTTTAGTATTATATAAAAATGCAATATAAATAAATAAGTTTCGAGATAATTCTACAGTTCATTCAAGATAAACAGTGATGGGAAAATGTTCGACAACTATCAAATTACTTTCAAACGTAGTTCCATAGCACTATTATATGCTTCTTTTTACGAATACAATCCATGCAGCTCTCTAGGAAGAGCAAAGGGAGTCAAAATTACGTATTGGAACGGCGAGTCGAGTAATAGTTGATTTAAAACGGTTTTTCAAGACAAATACAACGGTTTTACCACGCAATTTTTAGCTTATGAACTCAAAAATACAAATTTCAACCCTTTATCTCGAGTTGTTTAGAAGTAAGTTGATGATCGCCAGACTTTTTCCCATCACTGAATATTAAACAGAAGTGTGTTTTCCCAATTATTTTAATTTAACGGCATTTTCAAGGCTCTGCCATTCTCCAAAAAGTCGTTATAAGACCACTCTCGCGTCTGTTTATCTGACTATTTTCTTGTCTCTAAAATATTGTGAAAATAGAAACTTGTGGCATACATAGGCTGTATACAAATTTTGATTGGGAAATTCTCGGGAAATTGTAAACTGAAATAAAATACTTTTCCTTAGCGGATCAAGTCCCTTTTCAAATCAAAGAGCTAATATTGAGGAATAAAATATATTACTTTAATAAATTCAAAATGCGTGGGCTAAGGAATGTTAAAAATATTTTAAAATTAATATTAACGCATGCCTCCTCTTTTGTAATTTTGTATATTCGATACTAGTGAGCCCAAATTATTGGAAAAATATAAAAGACCTCATTCCCAGTTTGGAAAAAGACCTAAACGAAAATCTTAATAACAATTAATTATTAGTTTGATGTAAGTTAAATGCAATGTAAAACCATTTTATTTCGTTAGTAGTCAATTATAATCACAATTAAACACTACCTAAATGTAATCAACACGATTAACAAGACCTAAGCGCTAAAATAAATTCAGTACATACCATACAAAAATCGAAGAAAATATAAACACACCTAAAACGATTGAATTACACTAATTGATTAATGAACAGGGGCACAATGAAAACGGCCAAAATACTAAAATAATACCACTATTCAAATAATCCACAAAATGTTAATAAAGACAATCAATTGAGAATACACACAAAGAAATTTAACGAATTTTAATGACATGCAAACGAATTTTGAAAGACGTATTGTTTATTTATTTAAATGGATAAATTATCATCAAAATTAATAGATGGGCCCTAAGCGAATATAACGTGTAGAGCCAACTGGAGAAAGGCACCTTCAGAGAACAAAAATAGTAAAATTTTTACAGGGAGTTGCAGATCTGTTTTAAATTAAAAACTATAATCTGCGTTGTACGAAACATTTGAAACAATGATTATACACTTGTATACTTTTAACCAGCAGAAAAAGTCAAGAACAAAACCAAACCATATTGAAGATAGAAATTTGAATTATTTTTAAAGTAAAACATTATAATAGATTTCTTACAAAATCAAAGATCTTTGACAGAATATTTAATACAGAACTTGTAATAGAGTAACGTTTCTATAAAATATCAACTGAATTTTTCCGTTCCTCTCATGAATACTATGTTTCTATTAATATTTTAAGTATTAAAATTGGCATCCAATTTTTTGTTCATAAAAATAAGTATTTTATACATTATTCAAAAAATGTAAATTAGGAACTGTCTGACTGACTGATCGAAGCATGAAATTTTACACAAACATTTCTTAAATGACATAAGTGTGCACTAAAGAAGTGACGGTATAAGGTTAATCTTCACCCATCTGATGATAACCAGGTGAGACATATTTTTTACGAAATTTTATTGATTTTTGAATACTCCTCTTATATTTTTTCTATCGAAAAGTGTTTTTACAGGCAAGCCTATACCATTATTTTCGTAATTAAATTATCTTTTTTCTGATACCAATTAGATTGGTTAACAGATCGATGTAGTAACCTATATTGATTTACACCGGCCCATATGGTATCAACAGACCTACACCAATCTGTCAACTAATCGAATTTGGTATCAGAAGAAAGATAATGCATGAAACTTGATGAATTTTGAACTTGATGAAGTTAGAAATGCAAAAAAATGATATATGAGCTCAGTGTTTAAAACAAAATTTACTATATTACATACTATTTTCAAAACATTCATTCTTCAAGGGGCAAATAGGTGGTGAAAGTTTATTTGAAACGTTGTCACTTTTTAAGGTTGGAATGTACAAATTGATTTAGGTGCTAATGGTTTAAGACAGAAGTATACTGTATTACTCTTATATTTCATTCTTTATAGAAGCGCAGCGAACTCTATCACCGAATGTCGCCTTATTATCCAACGAGGTGTAAGTAAACTTGATCTTTATGGGGCGGACTCAGCTCAGGCAAGTGGGTTAAAGAGTAGCATTTGAGTCTTCAAAGTTGACATTGTGTATATGGAGGAGATAAGTGAGATAAAAGTAGGATCTCTAAATGAGTTGATGATTCACTAAGTGAATCATTATAACAAGCGAATGAGAGAAAAGTATACTGTGTAACTTTTTATTTCATTCTTTAAAGGGATTTTTCAAAGAGATGTAAGTGAAATTAATGTTTAGAGGGCGGGCTAAGCGAGAAAAATCAGGTTGAAAGACATAATGTTGGTCTTTAAAATTGGTTTTCCAAATGAATCAATGATTCATTAAATGAATCATGTAAGGAATATATTGAAATGAATCAGTATCACGAGCGAAGCCGTGGACAAAACTAGTGTGTTATTAAAACAAATTTGTTTAAAATCAAATTGTAATTAATCATGTGAAATTGTAATTAATTATGATGAATATTACCTTAACATGCAAATAATAACAATATGATACTTAGTAAGGGACTCATGTAACATTGGATACTTGGGTTTTGGTTAAAATTTCTTGAAAATCTACATACGAAACGATTTTGTCATCCTGATCAAAATTTAAAAACCATTTATTTCAGAATTACAGCCTTTAAAGTAGCCAAAAGCGAGTTTTTAAGGTTACTTTCAAGAACCAGTGACAAAAAACTTTCCTGTGTTCACAAAATTTGTTCCCGTTCGTATCGTTGCCTTCATTTCCCTAGGAGGAAATTTTCTAAAGCGTCAATTTTTTTCCTGAAAGAATCGAGTTTCAAATGCGTTTATTCGTACGCTCACTTCGTTTCGAGAAGTAAAAACCTTTATATGACATAGACAATGACCTGTATAATCAAATTCTACTCACCCATAATGTAATACCCGACTACGCTAACGATATACATGATAATAATTTCAATAAAAGTTGTATGTCACTTTACGCTTGTAATATGCTGGTGAGTTCATCCTAATTTATTTTTAGCAGCAGACTTCAACATTTCAACTAGTGACAGGAAAATATTACAATTTATTGTGAGAGTCAAGTCAGGGAGGTTAGCGATGAGGTGTCAAGTTTATACTTCGGTATCTGCTTATATTGTATTAAAATGAGTACTAGTGTAGAAACACGAGAGTTACAACTCTTCAGAAACGTCATTTTCTACCCTAGTTATACATAAAACTACTAATTTGCACTCTCAATAATTGTAGATTGTAGATATAGCTGAAAATTTTTTTTCTGGATTTTTACATCAGGTTTTAAGGATTATTGCACCGTTGATATACAGTCCAATGGTTTCATTTTGTTTTAATTACATTCAAAGTTTAAACTAATAAAGATTCTATGACTATATCATACTCTAAATACTGTTTTATACATAATATTCACAATTACGTTAAACATTAAATTTCAATAGGGGTGTGTATTTAACACTATGTAATTATACAGATTGTCTACGTTGTTGGTAGGAAAAAAATTTACAATAAACAAGTGAAAACAAACAATTGATTGAGTTAATTGTTGAAATACCATGCATAGTCAGTGTTGATTTCTTTATCACATTACACATACAAACATGTGACACATACATAACTGATAATCAAGTATAGTACATATTATAAAATTTCCGCCTAATTGGCGCCCTCACGGGTAAACAGTGATGTTTACGAAAAAATGTTTCAAGCAAAAGTTGTTTAATTTAAGGAACATTTTTTACATTTAAACTTTTGTTCTATCTCTAACGGTTTACAAGATGGGTCCTACGGACCCAAGACCCAATTGACCTATGATGCTCATTTACGAACCTCACTTTTAAGTCCTGAGTACGCTGTAAAAATTTCAGCTCGATATCTTTTTACGTTTTTGAGTTATCGTGTCCACAGACGGACGGACGGACGGACGGACGGACAACCGGAAATGGACTAATTAGGTGATTTTATGAACACCTATGACAAAATTTTTTTTCTAGCATCATTATTTTTAAGCGTTACAAACTTGGGACTTAACTTAATATACTATGTATATGTCATATATACATGGTATAAAAATGTTTTGTCACAAAAAATACTTGAACAAAGTAGAAATTAAAATACACATTTTCTGACAAAAAATGACTATATTATGCAACCTCCGCGCATAAATAACAAAAGAACGGCGTAGAAATATGTTAGTAAGAAACAAATAAATTTGTCGTACGCCCTGCCCTGTATATAAAGAAAGATATTTGAATTTTCTAGGTGTTTTAATTTCATTTCGAATTCATTTTTTTCTATATGTTCATTGAAATTAACTGAATTGGGATTAATCTCACTATCTGTATCTTCTATCTCAGTTTCTTCATTTATTTCTCAAGATATTTTGGGCACCATGAAAGATAGGATTTGGGTGAAGACATACTCTATCTATGTTGCGCACAACAGCATTTGGTAGATTTTGGACACTTGCTTGGTAAGTAACGCATTATAAATCGATCAATCAAATTTTTGTCAAAGTAATTTAAAAGTGAAATTTTAAACTGACAAAAATTAGAAAACATAGCCTAAAACAATTTTTCAAAAATTTTGACAAAAAAGATTCATTGTTAAATAAATTGAATATAATTTATATTTACTTGGCCTGAACGACCAACTTTGTTAAAATAAAGCTTTTAGGCGACGTTTTCGTGCCGTTATTATGCTACTAAAATCTTAATTTAAGACACAAATTTCAATTTTTATGGGAAAAAATATAAAGGAATTCGGTCGAATAGAAATATACTTCGTAGAAAAACTAATATATTATTAATATCAAATTATGAAGCCATATTTTTAATAATACTAATAATACCAAATACTTACTAATACCTGTGCATTAGTATAATCTACCTATTAATTAGATGTTGGTAAGTTTCTCTGGTAGCAATTTGAGAACTAATATTCCATAAATAGTTCTAAGTGATATCTGTATTAATATAACAATTAATAATTTTTTATAAAGTAAATAGGTAGGTAGATAATAATAATACAGTACTAGAGAGGTATATAAAAATAATACAGTATGATTCAGTATTAGTAAGAAAGTAAAATGTCAATTTACCTGATTTTCCAAAACAATAGGCCTTGTTCTGATTCTGATTTATCCACGCACTAAAAAAAAAGGAATATGCAAACATGAACCTTAAAACATGAACATGTCGAAATCCCTTTGGTCGAAAAAACCTTTCGATTTGAAATGAAAACTTTTTGAAATGACGTCGACTATAGATTGGTAGCGAGCCCATATTCTTATGAACTTTTTTTAGTGTTTTGATGTCCAAAATAAATTACTAAAACTGCGGACATATATTTGTGTACACCATTGAAATATAATGGAAACAAGTGAAAAGAAACAATTGACTGAGTTAATTGTTGAAATGCATAGACAGTGTTGATTACTCTATCACATTGCACATACATACATGTCACACTTAAATAAGTCATATTCCCATATAATACATACATACTACAGTGTTAAAAACAAAATTTACTGTATTACATACTATTTTCAAAAAATTCATTCTTCAAGGGGCAAATAGGTGGTGAAAGTTTATTTGAAACGCTGTCACTTTTTAAGGTTGGAATGTACAAATTGATTTATGTGCCCATGGTTTAAGACAGAAGTATACTGTATTACTCTATTATTTCATTCTCTATAAATATAAAATTGATTGCATAACTTAAGTGTTTTTCTACTGTTTATAGATTTATTGTTTGTTTAGAGATATAATGCATTAAAATATCGAACACTTACCAATCAAAACGGATGATCCTTTTAACTTTGATTACAAAAATATCTACCTACAAGGCTTTTTTACTTTTTGTCATTGCATGATAAACTTATAGTTTAAAAATATAACACTCTATATATAGCATACTTATATAAAACATAATGATAATTATATATTTTAAACCTAAAAGTTAGTAACATTTATTGTATATTCATTCATTTATAGACAGTGATAGGAAAAAGTTCAGCTACCCACTCTAAATGGTGCAAGATAAAGGACTAAAATAGACATGAGCTTGTAACGACCTGGGATCCTTATTTCTTTTTGATCTTATGGAAGATCAATGAGATCCATGGTTACCATCTCGCATATATTACTTTGTTTACGCTAACAACCAATTACTCCCAGAAAGTTGGCTTCAAAACATCAATCAAGTGGTATTCATTTTCTATCCACGATTAATCATCATATGTAGGAACAAAATCTTACATTCTGATTCCGATACCGAGAATCAAACCTTTATTTTCTCACCTCTTCTGGGTGATTACTGTTTGTATAATTAATTCTGTAGAAAAGTTCTAAAATATGGTTAGTAGTTGTTTTATTTGCAAGTAATATTTTTATCACAGGTTAGTAAAGTCTAATTATTAAATAATATTTATTAAATGGCAATTATTATTATGTAAATATGTGCCAGAATATTATGTTGTATATTACGACATGCGCACTAATAACTATGCTTTCGAATTTATTATTATTGTCAATCTACTTTAAGTTGTGGTTTTTTGAGACTCACTATGTTGCCGATTCCAGTAGTGTATTTTCAAAGGAAAACACTAATGTAAGTTTGTAAAGACTAACTAACATGTATAATTTTTTTGTACATATGAATCAGACATCCAGGTATGGCGAACGGAAAAATTAAAGGTTTCTAAAATGTGATTTTTATGGCAAGTGTATACAAATATTTGTTATTATTTACCTTATAGCCAGTAGTACGTGGTCGATTTTGATATTTATCATTATTGTTTGTTGCTATGGCAGTTGGTTCTTCCCAAAGATTGGCATATCTTTCATTACTGTAACAAACAGTTTTGAAGTTAATTAATATTCAAAAAATAAACTCTTTAAGTTTATTCAAATAATAGAGTATCAAATTAAAGTATTGATTTGTCTCAACATTTCCGAGCAAAACATATTTTTAAGGAACTCATAGTATTTTATATAAGGAACTGGTTAACTTTCAAAATCGAAATTTTGTTGATAATAAATAAAATAAATAATATAGAGTAATACAAACAAAATTGTAATAAAATTGTAGAAAAAGTACCATTTTGGAAATTTTGACAAACTAAGTATGTAATCCTACTAAATTTGGGACATACTTTTCAAATTTGTGATCAAAATTAACCTAGCTGTGACAGTTTTCAAGAATATGGAGTCCTGGTCCCGGAATAAGACACATAAGTGATAGCTAGAGAAAAACTAACATCACAGCTGAAAAGAATGACCCAAAAGTAGTGGGTTTCAAAAAAAATTTCAATCAGATCGGATTAAATTTGCCTGTGTTATCAAAAAAATCGAATTTTTAAACTTTATGACGTCATCAGAATTAAAAAAATTTGATTTTGCTCCATCACATCCAAATTTTATCCAATTTTGATAAATCAAGTATGTAATCCGACTAAATTTGGGCCATACTTTTCATATTTGTAGTCAAAATTAACCTAGCTGTGGCAGTTTTTAAGAATATGGAGTCCTGGTCCCGGAATAAGGCACATAAGCGATAGCTAGAGAAAAACTAACATCACAGCTGAAAAGAATGACCCAAAAGTAGTGGGTTTCAAAAAAAATTTCAATCAGATCGGATTAAATTTGCCTGTGTTATCAAAAAAATCGAATTTTTGAACTTTATGACGTCATCAGAATCCAAAAAATTTGATTTTGCTCCATCACATCCAAATTTTATCCAATTTTGATAAATCAAGTATGTAATCCGACTAAATTTGGGCCATACTTTTCATATTTGTAGTCAAAATTAACCTAGCTGTGACAGTTTTCAAGAATATGGAGTCCTGGTCCCGGAATAAGACACATAAGTGATAGCTAGAGAAAAACTAACATCACAGCTGAAAAGAATGACCCAAAAGTAGTGGGTTTCAAAAAAAATTTCAATCAGATCGGATTAAATTTGCCTGTGTTATCAAAAAAATCGAATTTTTGAACTTTATGACGTCATCAGAATCCAAAAAATTTGATTTTGCTCCATCACATCCAAATTTTATCCAATTTTGATAAATCAAGTATGTAATCCGACTAAATTTGGGCCATACTTTTCATATTTGTAGTCAAAATTAACCTAGCTGTGACAGTTTTCAAGAAAATGGAGTCCTGGTCCCGGAATAAGACACATAAGTGATAGCTAGAGAAAAACTAACATCACAGCTGAAAAGAATGACCCAAAAGTAGTGGGTTTCAAAAAAAATTTCAATCAGATCGGATTAAATTTGCCTGTGTTATAAAAAAAATCGAATTTTTGAACTTTATGACGTCATCAGAATCCAAAAAATTTGATTTTGCTCCATCACATCCAAATTTTATCCAATTTTGATAAATCAAGTATGTAATCCGACTAAATTTGGGCCATACTTTTCATATTTGTAGTCAAAATTAACCTAGCTGTGACAGTTTTCAAGAATATGGAGTCCTGGTCCCGGAATAAGACACATAAGTGATAGCTAGAGAAAAACTAACATCACAGCTGAAAAGAATGACCCATAAAAAAAACTTTTAACAAAAAGAAAACCGACTTCAAAAGAAAAATTTTTCCAAAACAAATTAAAATGCACTAAAAAGTAATCAAATAATGATAATATAATGGAGTTAAAATTATTGTTATTTTTGGAGTCGGTGTCAGCCAAGCTAATGTAGCAAACTGTTCTGTCAGAGTTGTTTCCTTGGCTGCCACCGACTCCAAAAATAACAATAATTTTAACTCCATTATATTATCATTATTTGATTACTTTTTAGTGCATTTTAATTTGTTTTGGAAAAATTTTTCTTTTGAAGTCGGTTTTCTTTTTGTTAAAAGTTTTTTTTATTTTGTGATTTTTAGTGAATCTGAAGTACACTTACTAATTTTTCACTAAAAAAAGAATCATCGAAGTGATATTGAGTTATTCGTCCTCTTGTCGAGCATACTTAATGATAATTTAAGACTTTTATGATTTTCTCATGGATGCCGTTGTCAGAACTAGACCAAAAGGAAATGGGACCAAATGGGAAGCACCAGCTTTCAAACAGATAAAGAATCATCAAAATCGGTTCACCCAGTCGAAAGTTCTGCGGTAACAAACATAAAAAAAAAAAAAAAAAAAAAAAAAAATACAGTCGAATTGATAACCTCCTCCGTTTTTGTTTGAAGTCGGTTAAAAAGTAGTGGGTTTCAAAAAAAATTTCAATCAGATCGGATTAAATTTGCCTGTGTTATCAAAAAAATCGAATTTTTGAACTTTATGACGTCATCAGAATCCAAAAAATTTGATTTTGCTCCATCACATCCAAATTTTATCCAATTTTGATAAATCAAGTATGTAATCCGACTAAATTTGGGCCATACTTTTCATATTTGTAGTCAAAATTAACCTAGCTGTGACAGTTTTCAAGAATATGGAGTCCTGGTCCCGGAATAAGACACATAAGTGATAGCTAGAGAAAAACTAACATCACAGCTGAAAAGAATGACCCAAAAGTAGTGGGTTTCAAAAAAAATTTCAATCAGATCGGATTAAATTTGCCTGTGTTATCAAGAAAATCGAATTTTTGAACTTTATGACGTCATCAGAATCCAAAAAATTTGATTTTGCTCCATCACATCCAAATTTTATCCAATTTTGATAAATCAAGTATGTAATCCGACTAAATTTGGGCCATACTTTTCATATTTGTAGTCAAAATTAACCTAGCTGTGGCAGTTTTCAAGAATATGGTGTCCTGGTCCCGGAATAAGACACATAAGTGATAGCTAGAGAAAAACTAACATCACAGCTGAAAAGAATGACCCAAAAGTAGTGGGTTTCAAAAAAAATTTCAATCAGATCGGATTAAATTTGCCTGTGTTATCAAAAAAATCGAATTTTTGAACTTTATGACGTCATCAGAATTCAAAAAATTTGATTTTGCTCCATCACATCCAAATTTTATCCAATTTTGATAAATCAAGTATGTAATCCGACTAAATTTGGGCCATACTTTTCATATTTGTAGTCAAGATTAACCTAGCTGTGGCAGTTTTCAAGAATATGGAGTCCTGGTCCCGGAATAAGGCACGTAAGCGATAGCAAGAGAAAAACTAACATCACAGCTGAAAAGAATGACCCAAAAGTAGTGGGTTTCAAAAAAAATTTCAATCAGATCGGATTAAATTTGCCTGTGTTATCAAAAAAATCGAATTTTTGAACTTTATGACGTCATCAGAATCCAAAAAATTTGATTTTGCTCCATCACATCCAAATTTTATCCAATTTTGATAAATCAAGTATGTAATCCGACTAAATTTAGGCCATACTTTTCATATTTGTAGTCAAAATTAACCTAGCTGTGACAATTTTCAAGAATATGGAGTCCTGGTCCCGGAATAAGACACATAAGTGATAGCTAGAGAAAAACTAACATCACAGCTGAAAAGAATGACCCAAAAGTAGTGGGTTTCAAAAAAAATTTCAATCAGATCGGATTAAATTTGCCTGTGTTATCAAAAAAATCGAATTTTTGAACTTTATGACGTCATCAGAATCCAAAAAATTTGATTTTGCTCCATCACATCCAAATTTTATCCAATTTTGATAAATCAAGTATGTAATCCGACTAAATTTGGGCCATACTTTTCATATTTGTAGTCAAGATTAACCTAGCTGTGGCAGTTTTCAAGAATATGGAGTCCTGGTCCCGGAATAAGGCACGTAAGCGATAGCAAGAGAAAAACTAACATCACAGCTGAAAAGAATGACCCAAAGTTAGTGGGTTTAAAAAAAATTTCAATCAGATCGGATTAAATTTGCCTGTGTTATCAAAAAAATCGAATTTTTGAACTTTATGACGTCATCAGAATCCAAAAAATTTGATTTTGCTCCATCACATCCAAATTTTATCAAATTTTGATAAATCAAGTATGTAATCCGACTAAATTTGGGCCATACTTTTCATATTTGTAGTCAAAATTAACCTAGCTGTGACAGTTTTCAAGAATATGGAGTCCTGGTCCCGGAATAAGGCACATAAGCTATAGCTAGAGAAAAACTAACATCACAGCTGAAAAGAATGACCCAAAAGTAGTGGGTTTCAAAAAAAATTTCAATAAGATCGGATTAAATTTGCCTGTGTTATCAAAAAAAATCGATTTTTTGAACTTTATGACGTCATCAGAATCCAAAAAATTTGATTTTGCTCCATCACATCCAAATTTTATCCAATTTTGATAAATCAAGTATGTAATCCGACTAAATTTGGGCCATACTTTTCATATTTGTAGTCAAAATTAACCTAGCTGTGACAGTTTTCAAGAATATGGAGTCCTGGTCCCGGAATAAGACACATAAGTGATAGCTAGAGAAAAACTAACATCACAGCTGAAAAGAATGACCCAAAAGTAGTGGGTTTCAAAAAAAATTTCAATCAGATCGGATTAAATTTGGCTGTGTTATCAAAAAAATCGAATTTTTGAACTTTATGACGTCATCAGAATCCAAAAAATTTGATTTTGCTCCATCACATCCAAATTTTATCCAATTTTGATAAATCAAGTATGTAATCCGACTAAATTTGGGCCATACTTTTCATATTTGTAGTCAAAATTAACCTAGCTGTGGCAGTTTTCAAGAATATGGTGTCCTGGTCCCGGAATAAGACACATAAGTGATAGCTAGAGAAAAACTAACATCACAGCTGAAAAGAATGACCCAAAAGTAGTGGGTTTCAAAAAAATTTCAATCAGATCGGATAAAATTTGCCTGTGTTATCAAAAAAATCGAATTTTTAAACTTTATGACGTCATCAGAATCCAAAAAATTTGATTTTGCTCCATCACATCCAAATTTTATCCAATTTTGATAAATCAAGTATGTAATCCGACTAAATTTGGGCCATACTTTTCATATTTGTAGTCAAAATTAACCTAGCTGTGGCAGTTTTTAAGAATATGGAGTCCTGGTCCCGGAATAAGGCACATAAGCGATAGCTAGAGAAAAACTAACATCACAGCTGAAAAGAATGACCCAAAAGTAGTGGGTTCCAAAAAAAATTTCAATCAGATCGGATTAAATTTGCCTGTGTTATCAAAAAAATCGAATTTTTGAACTTTATGACGTCATCAGAATCCAAAAAATTTGATTTTGCTCCATCACATCCAAATTTTATCCAATTTTGATAAATCAAGTATGTAATCCGACTAAATTTGGGCCATACTTTTCATATTTGTAGTCAAAATTAACCTAGCTGTGACAGTTTTCAAGAATATGGAGTCCTGGTCCCGGAATAAGACACATAAGTGATAGCTAGAGAAAAACTAACATCACAGCTGAAAAGAATGACCCAAAAGTATTGGGTTTCAAAAAAAATTTCAATCAGATCGGATTAAATTTGCCTGTGTTATCAAAAAAATCGAATTTTTGAACTTTATGACGTCATCAGAATCCAAAAAATTTGATTTTGCTCCATCACATCCAAATTTTATCCAATTTTGATAAATCAAGTATGTAATCCGACTAAATTTGGGCCATACTTTACATATTTGTAGTCAAAATTAACCTAGCTGTGGCAGTTTTCAAGAATATGGAGTCCTGGTCCCGGAATAAGACACATAAGTGATAGCTAGAGAAAAACTAACATCACAGCTGAAAAGAATGACCCAAAAGTAGTGGGTTCCAAAAAAAATTTCAATCAGATCGGATTAAATTTGCCTGTGTTATCAAAAAAATCGAATTTTTGAACTTTATGACGTCATCAGAATCCAAAAAATTTGATTTTGCTCCATCACATCCAAATTTTATCCAATTTTGATAAATCAAGTATGTAATCCGACTAAATTTGGGCCATACTTTTCATATTTGTAGTCAAAATTAACCTAGCTGTGACAGTTTTCAAGAATATGGAGTCCTGGTCCCGGAATAAGACACATAAGTGATAGCTAGAGAAAAACTAACATCACAGCTGAAAAGAATGACCCAAAAGTAGTGGGTTCCAAAAAAAATTTCAATCAGATCGGATTAAATTTGCCTGTGTTATCAAAAAAATCGAATTTTTGAACTTTATGACGTCATCAGAATCCAAAAAATTTGATTTTGCTCCATCACATCCAAATTGTATCCAATTTTGATAAATCAAGTATGTAATCCGACTAAATTTGGGCCATACTTTTCATATTTGTAGTCAAAATTAACCTAGCTGTGACAGTTTTCAAGAATATGGAGTCCTGGTCAAGGAATAAGACACATAAGTGATAGCTAGAGAAAAACTAACATCACAGCTGAAAAGAATGACCCAAAAGTATTGGGTTTCAAAAAAAATTTCAATCAGATCGGATTAAATTTGCCTGTGTTATCAAAAAAATCGAATTTTTGAACTTTATGACGTCATCAGAGTCCAAAAAATTTGATTTTGCTCCATCACATCCAAATTTTATCCAATTTTGATAAATCAAGTATGTAATCCGACTAAATTTGGGCCATACTTTTCATATTTGTAGTCAAAATTAACCTAGCTGTGGCAGTTTTCAAGAATATGGTGTCCTGGTCCCGGAATAAGACACATAAGTGATAGCTAGAGAAAAACTAACATCACAGCTGAAAAGAATGACCCAAAAGTAGTGGGTTTCAAAAAAAATTTCAATCAGATCGGATTAAATTTGGCTGTGTTATCAAAAAAATCGAATTTTTGAACTTTATGACGTCATCAGAATCCAAAAAATTTGATTTTGCTCCATCACATCTCAATTTTATCCAATTTTGATAAATCAAGTATGTAATCCGACTAAATTTGGGCCATACTTTTCATATTTGTAGTCAAAATTAACCTAGCTGTGACAGTTTTCAAGAATATGGAGTCCTGGTCCCGGAATAAGACACATAAGTGATAGCTAGAGAAAAACTAACATCACAGCTGAAAAGAATGACCCAAAAGTAGTGGGTTTCAAAAAAAATTTCAATCAGATCGGATTAAATTTGCCTGTGTTATCAAAAAAATCGAATTTTTGAACTTTATGACGTCATCAGAATCCAAAAAATTTGATTTTGCTCCATCACATCCAAATTTTATCCAATTTTGATAAATCAAGTATGTAATCCGACTAAATTTGGGCCATACTTTTCATATTTGTAGTCAAAATTAACCTAGCTGTGACAGTTTTCAAGAATATGGAGTCCTGGTCCCGGAATAAGACACATAAGTGATAGCTAGAGAAAAACTAACATCACAGCTGAAAAGAATGACCCAAAAGTAGTGGGTTTCAAAAAAAATTTCAATCAGATCGGATTAAAATTGCCTGTGTTATCAAAAAAATCGAATTTTTGAACTTTATGACGTCATCAGAATCCAAAAAATTTGATTTTGCTCCATCACATCCAAATTTTATCCAATTTTGATAAATCAAGTATGTAATCCGACTAAATTTGGGCCATACTTTTCATATTTGTAGTCAAAATTAACCTAGCTGTGGCAGTTTTCAAGAATATGGTGTCCTGGTCCCGGAATAAGACACATAAGTGATAGCTAGAGAAAAACTAACATCACAGCTGAAAAGAATGACCCAAAAGTATTGGGTTTCAAAAAAATTTCAATCAGATCGGATTAAATTTGCCTGTGTAATCAAAAAAATCGAATTTTTGAACTTTATGACGTCATCAGAATCCAAAAAATTTGATTTTGCTCCATCACATCCAAATTTTATCCAATTTTGATAAATCAAGTATGTAATCCGACTAAATTTGGGCCATACTTTTCATATTTGTAGTCAAAATTAACCTAGCTGTGGCAGTTTTTAAGAATATGGAGTCCTGGTCCCGGAATAAGGCACATAAGCGATAGCTAGAGAAAAACTAACATCACAGCTGAAAAGAATGACCCAAAAGTAGTGGGTTCCAAAAAAAATTTCAATCAGATCGGATTAAATTTGCCTGTGTTATCAAAAAAATCGAATTTTTGAACTTTATGACGTCATCAGAATCCAAAAAATTTGATTTTGCTCCATCACATCCAAATTTTATCCAATTTTGATAAATCAAGTATGTAATCCGACTAAATTTGGGCCATACTTTTCATATTTGTAGTCAAAATTAACCTAGCTGTGACAGTTTTCAAGAATATGGAGTCCTGGTCCCGGAATAAGACACATAAGTGATAGCTAGAGAAAAACTAACATCACAGCTGAAAAGAATGACCCAAAAGTAGTGGGTTTCAAAAAAAATTTCAATCAGATCGGATTAAATTTGCCTGTGTTATCAAAAAAATCGAATTTTTGAACTTTATGACGTCATCAGAATCCAAAAAATTTGATTTTGCTCCATCACATCCAAATTTTATCCAATTTTGATAAATCAAGTATGTAATCCGACTAAATTTGGGCCATACTTTTCATATTTGTAGTCAAAATTAACCTAGCTGTGGCAGTTTTCAAGAATATGGTGTCCTGGTCCCGGAATAAGACACATAAGTGATAGCTAGAGAAAAACTAACATCACAGCTGAAAAGAATGACCCAAAAGTATTGGGTTTCAAAAAAAATTTCAATCAGATCGGATTAAATTTGCCTGTGTAATCAAAAAAATCGAATTTTTGAACTTTATGACGTCATCAGAATCCAAAAAATTTGATTTTGCTCCATCACATCCAAATTTTATCCAATTTTGATAAATCAAGTATGTAATCCGACTAAATTTGGGCCATACTTTTCATATTTGTAGTCAAAATTAACCTAGCTGTGGCAGTTTTTAAGAATATGGAGTCCTGGTCCCGGAATAAGGCACATAAGCGATAGCTAGAGAAAAACTAACATCACAGCTGAAAAGAATGACCCAAAAGTAGTGGGTTCCAAAAAAAATTTCAATCAGATCGGATTAAATTTGCCTGTGTTATCAAAAAAATCGAATTTTTGAACTTTATGACGTCATCAGAATCCAAAAAATTTGATTTTGCTCCATCACATCCAAATTTTATCCAATTTTGATAAATCAAGTATGTAATCCGACTAAATTTGGGCCATACTTTTCATATTTGTAGTCAAAATTAACCTAGCTGTGACAGTTTTCAAGAATATGGAGTCCTGGTCCCGGAATAAGACACATAAGTGATAGCTAGAGAAAAACTTACATCACAGCTGAAAAGAATGACCCAAAAGTATTGGGTTTCAAAAAAAATTTTAATCAGATCGGATTAAATTTGCCTGAATAATCAAAAAAAATCGAATTTTTGAACTTTATGACGTCATCAGAATCCAAAAAATTTGATTTTGCTCCATCACATCCAAATTTTATCCAATTTTGATAAATCAAGTATGTAATCCGACTAAATTTAGGCCATACTTTTCATATTTGTAGTCAAAATTAACCTAGCTGTGACAGTTTTCAAGAATATGGAGTCCTGGTCCCGGAATAAGACACATAAGTGATAGCTAGAGAAAAACTAACATCACAGCTGAAAAGAATGACCCAAAAGTAGTGGGTTTCAAAAAAAATTTCAATCAGATCGGATTAAATTTGCCTGTGTTATCAAAAAAATCGAATTTTTGAACTTTATGACGTCATCAGAATCCAAAAAATTTGATTTTGCTCCATCACATCCAAATTTTATCCAATTTTGATAAATCAAGTATGTAATCCGACTAAATTTGGGCCATACTTTTCATATTTGTAGTCAAAATTAACCTAGCTGTGGCAGTTTTCAAGAATATGGAGTCCTGGTCCCGGAATAAGACACATAAGTGATAGCTAGAGAAAAACTAACATCACAGCTGAAAAGAATGACCCAAAAGTATTGGGTTTCAAAAAAAATTTCAATCAGATCGGATTAAATTTGCCTGTGTTATCAAAAAAATCGAATTTTTGAACTTTATGACGTCATCAGAATCCAAAAAATTTGATTTTGCTCCATCACATCCAAATTTTATCCAATTTTGATAAATCAAGTATGTAATCCGACTAAATTTGAGCCATACTTTTCATATTTGTAGTCAAAATTAACCTAGCTGTGGCAGTTTTCAAGAATATGGTGTCCTGGTCCCGGAATAAGACACATAAGTGATAGCTACAGAAAAACTAACATCACAGCTGAAAAGAATGACCCAAAAGTATTGGGTTTCAAAAAAAATTTCAATCAGATCGGATT
The DNA here is from genome assembly GCF_905475395.1 of Chrysoperla carnea. Lineage (NCBI taxonomy): Eukaryota > Metazoa > Arthropoda > Insecta > Neuroptera > Chrysopidae > Chrysoperla > Chrysoperla carnea. The sequence goes on from NC_058337.1 coordinate 14,429,398, forward strand.
AAATTTGCCTGTGTTATCAAAAAAATCGAATTTTTGAACTTTATGACGTCATCAGAATCCAAAAAATTTGATTTTGCTCCATCACATCCAAATTTTATCCAATTTTGATAAATCAAGTATGTAATCCGACTAAATTTGGGCCATACTTTTCATATTTGTAGTCAAAATTAACCTAGCTGTGACAGTTTTCAAGAATATGGAGTCCTGGTCCCGGAATAAGACACATAAGTGATAGCTAGAGAAAAACTAACATCACAGCTGAAAAGAATGACCCAAAAGTATTGGGTTTCAAAAAAAATTTCAATCAGATCGGATTAAATTTGCCTGTGTAATCAAAAAAATCGAATTTTTGAACTTTATGACGTCATCAGAATCCAAAAAATTTGATTTTGCTCCATCACATCCAAATTTTATCCAATTTTGATAAATCAAGTATGTAATCCGACTAAATTTGGGCCATACTTTTCATATTTGTAGTCAAAATTAACCTAGCTGTGACAGTTTTCAAGAATATGGAGTCCTGGTCCCGGAATAAGGCACATAAGCGATAGCTAGAGAAAAACTAACATCATCACAGGTGAAAAGAATGACCCAAAAGTAGTGGGTTTCAAAAAAAATTTCAATCAGATCGGATTAAATTTGCCTGTGTTATCAAAAAAATCAAATTTTTGAACTTTATGACGCCATCAGAATCCAAAAAATTTGATTTTGCTCCATCACATCCAAATTTTATCCAATTTTGATAAAACAAGTATGTAATCCGACTAAATTTGGGCCATTCTTTTTATATTTGTAGTCAAAATTAACCTAGCTGTGGCAGTTTTCAAGAATATGGAGTCCTGGTCCCGGAATAAGGCACATAAGCTATAGCTAGAGAAAAACTAACATCACAGCTGAAAAGAATGACCCAAAAGTAGTGGGTTTCAAAAAAAATTTCAGTCAGATCGGATTAAATTTGCCTGTGTTATCAAAAAAATCGAATTTTTGAACTTTATGACGTCATCAGAATCCAAAAAATTTGATTTTGCTCCATCACATCCAAATTTTATCCAATTTTGATAAATCAAGTATGTAATCCGACTAAATTTGGGCCATACTTTTCATATTTGTAGTCAAAATTAACCTAGCTGTGACAGTTTTCAAGAATATGGAGTCCTGGTCCCGGAATAAGGCACATAAGTGATAGCTAGAGAAAAACTAACATCACAGCTGAGAAGAATGGCCCAAAAGTAGTGGGTTTCAAAAAAAATTTCAATCGGATCGGATTAAATTTGCCTGTGTTATCAAAAAAATCGAATTTTTGAACTTTATAACGTCATCAGAATCCAAAAAATTTGATTTTGCTCCATCACATCCAAATTTTATCCAATTTTGATAAATCAAGTATGTAATCCGACTAATGTGTAGGCACAGCATATGGGTAGTGAATGGCGTTCACTACAAAAACACATACACACACAACAGACAGGGTTTAGAGTCAACAAATAATATGGAAATGATTAGCCACGGGTCATGATGTTGTGCTATCACACACATACCAGAGGCAAACACACGCTCGCGCGCGTGATTTTTTTCAGGCACTCGAAGATTATTAATTCCATTCCACACAAGCCATTATGCGAATAACTCCCCGTTTTATTTTTAAACAACGTTCTCTAACAACATTTTACGTTCTCTAACCCCCATGACAGGGCTGAAATTGCGGTAGTGTGTAAAAGTACAGTCAAATCGAGCTGCTATAAATTTCATCTCATTATTTTGAACCATTTAAAAGAAATTTAAGGGTTGCCAAATTCTTCCCACCACTGTATAAACGGTGGACACATTTATAATTTACAAACATACTACTAACCTACCTACACATTTCAAATCTAAAATTAAATTCTTGATGCCTATTAAAACAGATAAATTAACCCTCATATATGGAACAGAACAGTTTAAATGTTTTGTATCTTATATAATTTATTATTTGTTGACTTTCTGGCTGAATTTTGCTGGTTTCATCCCGAAAAACAAAACGACAATTTTATGATATCACTTTTTACTGAAATGTGTGCATGCCTGAATCTTGCAAAAAAAATGTTGGGATCACTTTAAGGTATTTCGATACAGTAAAAATGAAAATGATACCAAAAATTGGAAATTTTTTTTATCAGATAATTTTCCTGTTATACGTCTTTTGGAAAAAATTCATATCGATTCTTGTACGGTTTACAAGAAATTAACTATCAAATTCAATGTTTTTACCAAAAAAAACTTTTTGCATTAACCGACTTCAAACAAAGAAGAAGGAGGTTATTAATTCGACTGTATTTTTTTATATGTGTTTAATGATTCTTTATCTATTTGAAAGCTGGTGATTCCCGTGTGGTCCCTTTTCATTTTAGTCCAGTTCTAACAACTGCATTCGTGAGAAGAGGACGAATAACTCAATACTAAGCCAACCGATTTCGATGATTCTTTTTTTAGTGACAAATAAGTTGTACTTCAGATTCAAAAGAAAAACTTTTCCGAAACAAATTAATATGCACTAAAAAGTAAAAAATAACGATAATATAATGTAGTTAAAATTATTGTTATTTTTGGAGTCGGTGTCAGCAAAGCTAATGTAGCTGTACTGTACTGTTCTGTCAGAGTTGTTTCCTTGACTGACACCGACTCCAAAAATAACAATAATTTTCACTACATTATATTATCGTTATTTTTTACTTTTTAGTGCTTATTAATTTGTTTTGAAAAAGTTTTTTTTTTGAAGTCGGTTTTCTTTTTGTCAAAAATTTTTTTTTATGCACAGTTCTTAATTTTGGTATTAATATAAAACTTTAAACTTGAGGAATATTATTGATAAAAGTTTTTTATGTAAAATGGTAACATTTTTATAAGCACTAAATTGAATAAAAAACCAACATTAATTTATTTGGACTTCTTCCAATACCACTATGTAAAAAGGGCTGTTTTTCATGATTTATTTATCGTAAACCTTACAGAAAAACTTGTAAAATATACAGAAGTATTAGGGAGGTCGTTTCGCCTTCCATGTTAATTTAAAAATATTAGATTACAAGGAAAAATAATTTTTTCATAATAGTTCTTTTAGTTAAGTCTTTATCTATCGTATCGTGAAGTTTCAATCATACCTTATCCTGTAAATTTTTGTGAAACAAATGTAAACATTTGTACATTGTTCTAACAGTAAGACTCTACCAACTTTTTACCAATTATCGATAAAATGGAATGGAAAAAAAACTGAAAATTACTTTTTCGAAATATTCAGCTTTCTGTTTTTGCACTAAAATATATATCTTACTGAGAAATTTATTGGAAATAAATAATAAACTAAAAAAAATTAGGTACTAGCAGGAAAATTTGTTCTTAAGGCAGCAAGTAAATAATTTGACTTAAA